>NC_133662.1:208465148-208769045 GCF_037893015.1 Macrotis lagotis
CACATTATACAAAAAGAGCATCCAAATTCACTTTTATTTCATGTGTTTTTTACTCTTCATGTGATTTATAAAAGTTTGTGTCCAGGAAAATCATCTCACATCACTAAAGATTTTAAATAACTGTTTATATGCATGCATTTCCCAATAAAATAACATCTTTCAGGATAAATTCATTACCAGTGTTTAAATGCATTTAACTGGTGACATGTTAGTGTGACAAGAACACATGACTGTGGATCAAACGAACTCATTTGATTTTTACAATTTTCACAATGTATGCTCTATGGTGAATATTGTGAATGCAGCTCTGTAGACTATTTTTTTAATAAAGCCAATCATAAATTTTTCTTCTTCCTATTTCTTGACGTCCCTCTCCTCCTTTTGTGGTTGTTGTCACTGTTAACATTAGCATTAGTATCATTAGCATTATTAGCACTAATTAGCATTAACTTTGGGCCAGAGAGTAATAGTGTTTTTTACAGACAGTATTTTGTTTCTGTCTTCCATCAAGTTGGGTGCTATCATTATTTATAGCTATTTTAATTGTGTGTTTGTGTGTGTGTGTGTGTGTGTGTGTGTGTGTTTGTGTGGTATTATTCACAATTACAAGTTGAGGAAAAAGGCTAAATGACTTGTACAGTCACCCAACTAGTAAGTATCTGAGAGCAGGTTTTAACTCAGGTCATTCTGAGTCCGAATCTAGCACTTCTCTTTTAAGAGCATATATAAAGCATTGTGTTGAAATAAGAAAAGGCTCAGAAAGTTGCCGGAACAAAAACTTATTGTAACCTGTTAACAGCTATATTTATCGGATAATTTTAACTAAACTTGGCATAAACTTGTTTAAAAAAAACATATGATTTCCTTGTTTGACTGAATAACTGCTAAAAATGAGAATGAAGAGCTAAGTTCATCTTAATATTTCCACCAGGACAGATGCATAGTCATCTACATGGGTCTACCTCAGTTCATCTACTAGAATAGTATGGTTCTGTTCAATAAGAAAGGGAGAAAAAGTTTTGGAAATCTCACTTTTTTACAGGATTAAATTGTATGAAGCTTAGCAGGAATTTTTGTTTTACTGGACTTTGTCACAAAGCATATTTAATTTTTAAATAATTATTTCAAAAATAATTATTGTTCTATTTCAAACCCTTGAGAATTTGGATTATGAACAACAATTCTGTTAGAGCATACATCAAATGCCTAGATGTCTTGGACACATTTTTATAAGACATTTCAGCCAAATTAGAGAAAGAATGATTGGTTGAGGGTCTATGGGTCCAGTTACCTTCACATACAGAGATAACCTAAGGATAATATTAAACATGGAATTTCACCACTATCATTACCAGATTATAAATTTTGAAACACAGTAAAACTGATTTCTGTCAGTTTGAAACTGACTTTGCTTCCCACTATCACATTCTCCTGATTTTTTACAACATTCTTCTCAGGTATTCTGGAATTTTATAATAATTGTCAACTCCATGTCTAAATTCATGGTTCAGTTTCCTGTCTCACATTCTCTGAATCCTTTCCTATTAATCTTTGTTTTATCACATAATCAACTCATTTCTCAAGATAATTCTCCAGATGAAAGAAGTATTAAACAAAACTTATCCTAGCCTATCACAATTCATAATACCCCACAACTGCAATCCAACCTCACTTTCAATGCTCCTTTTTAATTTTTTTTTTACTTTCAATGATCCTTAACAGATAAGTGGATAATTATTGAATAAACCAACCAGAATTAGTGGTTAATAAACTAGAGAAAATCTGAAGGGAAAGCTTTTGTGAAGTGATGCATTAATCTAGTTAGTGCTTTATTCTGTTGAATATTATTACCAATAAGTGGAATGAAGACATGCCTGCAAAATCTACTGGTGGCATAAAGTCAGGAAAGATAGTTAATATATTGAAAGATAGAATATATATCTGAAAGCAATATTTTGACTGGTTGAAAAGATAATTTGATTTGAATGAAGCCAAATTCAAGTAGATCAAATTAAACTCCTGAACTTGTATTAAAAATTACTCAAGGGAGAAGTATGAATAAGAAATAGTCAATGGAGATTTTACTGGATTATAAATTTAGGATGAATCAATAGAGAATAAGATGGTAGAAAAAACTTACAGAATACTAGATTGCATTAGTAGAAGTCAAAGAAGGTTAATTCAGTTGGAGCAGGCTATTCATAGGCAATAAAAAGAAGACAAAAAATTGCCTTTGCTCAGAAGGAACTTATAATCCATAAAATAGGAGAATATTTACATCAATAATAATTTCCAAGTATATCATGTAGAAAATAGCAATAAAAGGTAAGGGAGGAAAGAAATATAGAAAAAATTCAAAGAGATGCCAAAACACATGCTGAGACCTAAAAATTGTAAATATTTTTTTTTGCAAGGCAAATGGGGTTAAGTGGCTTGCCCAAGGCCACACAGTAATTATTAAGTGTCTGAGACCATATTTGAACCCAGGTGCTCCTGAATCCAGGGCTGGTGCTTTATCCACTATGCCACCTAGCTTCCCCATAAAATTGTAAATATTTTTTGAGAAACAGAGATGAGCAAAAAATTCAAAGCAAGGATGACCTATGGGAACTATGAACGAAAGGAGACAAAAAAATGTATGATTGAGGTCAGAGACTAGCTAATAATCTGGTTTGGTTAGAATAGAGAATTTATGAAAAGAAATAATATAAAGTAAAACCAGAAATAAAGTAAAGAGACAACTTGTCTATTCAAGAGTTACATGATATGCTTATGAACCACATTTAATTTTTAGGTAGACACAGAATACTCAGATCTGCTACACAGGAAGTTTATTTAGTATACAATGTGAATGATGGATAAAAGACTGAGATAGAGAGAGAAAAAGAGAGAACAGGCAGAGGTTGAAATGATAAAGTTTCTATGATTAGAGAAAAGTCTGGGAATGAGAAATATGGAGAAATGGTCAACTGTTACTTAACTGATGAAATATGAGAATTGAGACTTAGGAATGAGTCTAAGATAAAGAATTTTGATGACAACTGAAATAGAGAAGTTTGGTAAATGGCAGGATTTGTGGGAAAAGATAATTAGTTCTTTTTTTACATCTTGATCTTGGGTTTAGCTTAAGAATTTTAGGAAAAAGTAATCAAGAAGGAATTGAATAAAAATGTTCAAGAGATAGGTTAGGAATCATGTTTTAGAAGAAGTACAAACAGGTTCTAACTGTAATCAATTTCTAAATATAGTGAGGCAGTTTAGTATAAACAAAAAAGCAAACAAACTCATTTAATGAATAGCAACAGGAGGTATACAAACAATTAGCAATAGATTTGTTGGGGAAAACTGTTCAGACATTTTCCCATCATGAGGACATATTTATGTCTTTACTGATGGACTTCTCATCAGGGAATAAGAATTCTGGCATCTACTTTGATTTATATAAAAGTCATAATATCAATAAAAATGTTTCTTAGTGCACCTACTCAATTAGCAAAATGATAGAAACTCATTTTTTCTTAAACACCTGCCATTACACAGGCACTGTGCTACAAGCTTTTCATAAATATTACTCATTTGATCATCACATGTCATGCAAGGTAAGTATTATTGTCCTGTTTTAAAGTTGAGAAAACTGGATAAGAAAGGCTCTCGGTTTTTGGGATACACAGCTAGTAATGGTATAAAATGATTTGGGATACACAGCTAGCAACTCTATAAAATATCCTCATTAATCCAGGTCCAACCATCTATCCTTTGTAACTATAAATAAAGAACAATACCAAATTTACATCTGCCTATATGAGAATAATTCTCTCTGATGCTCAACTGGGAAAATGCAAAAAGAAAATAATACTCTAAAATCCTCATTTGGGCAAATGCAAAAAGAAAATAATTCTCTCAAAACTAACCTTGGGCAAATACAAAACTCCTTCAAAAATAGAATTGACCAATTGGAAAAGGAGTTGCAAAAAGGTAAATGAAGAAAATTCTTCTCTTAAAAAGAAGAATGGAATCTGTGAAATTAATGACTACATGAGACAACAAGAATCTATTTAACAAAACAAAAAGATTGAAAAAATAGAAGAAAATGTCAAATACCTCATCAGTAAAACCACTGACCTTGAGAATAGATCAAGAAGAGACAACCTAAGAATTAATGGTCTTCCTGAAAACATTGAAGAGAAAAAAAAGCCTGGACTTATTATTAGAGGGTTAAGTGATGTAAAACTGCCCTTCTATCATGTAGCCAGAGAGCAAACTAGTTATAGAAAGAATACATCTATCCCCTCCAGAAAGGGATCTTAAAATGAAAATACCAAGGAATATTGTGGCCAAATTCCAGAACTATCAAATAAAAAGAAAATTCTGTAAGTAGCCAGAATGAAACAATTTAAATACCAAAGAGCCATAGTAAAGATTACACAGGACCTAACTGCATCAAAATTAAGATATTGAAGGGCCTGGAAGGAAATATTCCAAAGATCAAGGGAGCTTGGGACGTGGTCAAAAATTCACTATCTGGTAAAACTGGACTACTTTTCCAAGGAAAAAGATAGAAATTTAATAAAATGGAATACTTCCAACATTTCCTGATGCAAAGACCAGAGCTAAATAGAAAATTTGGACATCAAACAGGAGACAAAAGAGATACATGAAAAGGATAAAAAAAAGATGGTAAAGAAAAAAACACCGCTAATCCAACAAGATAAAACTGGCTACATCCCCACTTGGAAGAAAGATTTTCATAACTCATGAGAATTTTAACTCTATTAGAGAGAATTTACTTACCCAGAAGTGATGGACACTCAAGACTGATCTGTGAAACTGCTATCCAAAAAGATAAAACTGGCTATATCCCTAGCTGGGAAAAACACTCTAATAACTCTCAAGAATTGTAACTCTATTAGAGAGAATACACTTAGCCAGAAGTGACGGACACTCTTAACTTTTCTGTGACTCAAAATAATTTAAAAACAATTCCTCCTTAATAAGGGGGCAGTAAGGAGACAGGAAGATGGAGGAGAGAATGTGGTAAATCATAATATATTAAGAGACACAAAGGACCAATTGAAATAGATGGGAAGAAGGGAGGATGTGAGAACTGCCTGAATCTTAATCTCATCAGATTTGGCTTTAAGTAAACATGCAGACACTCTGTTAAATTAAGAAACTTATCTTACCTATCCAGTGTTAAAAAGGGGGAAAGGGGAAAGGGGAGGAAAATGGGAAATAACAGAAGGAAGAAGAGGCAAAGGGAAAGGAGAAAGAAAGGGGTGGTGGGTTGGATATAGGAGGGAAAACACACTGAGTGTAGTGGTATTCAAAAACAAAATACTGGTGAAAATGAATAAAGTTGAAAAAGGGAAAATACAAACAGAGAAGACAGCATGGAGGGTAATAAAGAGTAAGTAATCACAACTTTGTGAATGGGATGAACTCTCCCTTAAAATGTTATCAAATAGCAGAGTGGATTAAAAACCAGAATCCTATAATAAATTTTTTACAAGAAATTCATTTGGAGCAGGGAGATTAATTTAAAGTAAAGGTAAAAGGTTGGAGCTAAATATATTTTGTTTCAGCTGAAGTGAAAAAAGAAGGGTTAGCAATCCTTATCTCAGACAAAGCAGCTGCAAAAGTAGATATTATTAAAAGAGATAAGAGAGTAACCAAATCCTCCTTAAAGGTACCATAGACAACAAAGTAATTTCAATACTAAATATGTATGCACCCACTGGTATAGCATCCAGATTCTTAGAGGAGAAGATGAAGGAGTTACAGAAGACACAGACAGCAAAACTCTACTGGTGGGAGACTACCTCCCACTCTCAGATATAGATAAATCTAACCATAAAATAAACAAGAAAGAAGTTAAGGAGGTAAATGGAGTGTCAGAAAACCTAGACATGATAGACTAATGGAGGAAACTGAATGGGGATAGGAAGGAATATGCTTTTTTTCTGCAGTACCTAGCACTTAAATAAAAATTGACTATGTACTTGGGCATGAAAACCTAATGATCAATTGCAGAGAAGCAGAAATAGTGAATAAATCTTTCTCAGATCATAAGGCAATAAAAATCACATGCAATATTGAGCCAGGGAGATATAGATCCAAAACTAATTGGAAACTAATGTCTTTTTAAAGAATAAGTGGATCAAGAAAATAATTATAGAACAAATTAATTATTTCATCCTACATAATGACAATAATGAAACAACATACCAAAACCTGTGGAATATACTCAAGGCAGCTGTCAGAGGATATATTATATATTTAAATGCTTACATGAATAAGTTAGAGAAAGAAGAAATCAATGAGTTAAGTATGCAAATAAAGAAATTAGAGAAAGAACAGATTGAAAACCCCCAATTAAATACCAAATAAGAAATTCTAAAAATTAAAGGAAAAATTAATAAAATCTAAAGAAAGGATGTAAGGGACTGTTGTGTGTGGGAGTACTGTAAACTTTCATTACCTGGTGTCCTCAAGTACAGGAGCACTGTTTTACTTGTTGATTGAAGAGTACCATGGGAGTGGGAGTAGAGTAGACCAGGGACTGGGAAAGAAATTTAAACACTTATATTTGTTTTACTTAAATGGAAATCTTGGAGATCTTGAAGTTTTTGGAGACCTAGTAAAACTTTTAGGAGATCTTGGAGGTTTTGGAGAACTTTTCATCCCTGTCTCCCACCCCTTCAATGTTTGCCTGGATAAGGATAGGCTAGCTGGCAGGAACCTAATAATTCCTGAGCTGCCAGTATAACAGGAACACAACAAATGGTGCCCATACAGACTCAAAGGTGGAATTATCAGAGTGGAGTCCCAGATAAGGACCAACATATACAAGCAAGAGAAATGCCAGTTGAGATCCTGGAGCAGAGGACTTCAGAGAGGTAACAGGTTGATTGTTACCAGGGGCAAATTTTAAGTTGGAATGAGGAAGTGTGAATAAAGAGAAAGTAAGAAGAAACAAATAAGTATTCAGCACTAAGGAACCCGCAAAAGTAAAAAGAAACAAATAAGAATTCAGCCTTGAGGAGCCAGCAGGAAGTGGAGTCTTTAAGGGGATGGAGTTTCTTCCTCAGCAGCGCTCTGCTGCTGGAGTACCAGTGACCATGAACAGGATGCTGTGGGGGGGGATCAGTTTGTTATTACTTTTGACTGCTGCTGCCTGTCTGGCTGTGCTAAGCATGACTCAAACACCTAAACATACAACCAACTGCAGAGATTCCTTATTGGTATTGCCGACCCTGACACAGACCCTGATACAGACCCTGAAGCCTATGATGAATTTCATTCCAGAAGCCACAGCGAATTTTACTCTCCAGCCTACAACCAAGCATGCCAGGACTGTTACTTCAGCACCAGAAAGCCGGGAAGTACATACTAACTGCACTTCCTATGTAGAGAACAAAAATGTCACATGCTATTGAACAGTTTGTAATGGTGCTGGCTACTGTTCAGAAAAATGCAACAACTCCAAATTGTACTGTTGTTAACAACTCAAGTAATTTCAAATGCTCTCTCTCATTCTCTGCCACTCCCACCTTCTGCAGAGGGAGGGGGAGGGAGAAGAGAAAGCATACTTTTTAGAACTTTGAAATTCAAACCTATGTCTCAAAAAGCTTATTTTAGAAATCAAGTGACCCCCATAACTTCTTCCTGGTTTGGAGGGGGGGTAGTCAATTACTAAGTTTTTCTTAGGCTATTGATTGGGAAGCTTTGTGGTCAATTAATTAAGAAAAAAGGGGAAGAAGATTTTTCCTTGGACTAGGAAATTCAGAGTTCATCTTTTGAATGAAGTCTGTGCTTATGGCTAAAATTTTGGTCTGTTATGTATGTATATGTGTATTTAATCATCAATAGGACATTTTCACATCTCTCTACTGTCCTGGAGAGGTGGGAAAATGTTTCTATATTCTTAGATCTGGTAATTACCAGGTTATCAATCTCACCTTGGCAAATATATGTCAAAAATGTTGTTTCTGTTGTTTGTTTCTGTGTGTGTGTGTGTGTGTGTGTGTGTGTGTGTGTGTGTGATGTGTGTGTGTGTGTGTGTGTGTGTGTAATTCAGAAGGAAATTTTATTGGGATAAATTGCATTTCTAGGAATTTAGCAATATTGAATCATATATAATCTAATTTCTATCGGGAAAGAGATACTTATACTATCTGATTTGTTTTGATGTTTAATTGATATAATTGTCAAACAGTCATAAATTCCTGGTCTTATTTATCATCACACATTTATGATAAGGGAAATATCATGAATCATGCCCCCCCTTCTAGGATAAATCTGTGGATTCATGCATAATATAATGATGGAAATGTTATTTTGTAAAATTTAATAATTCATGTTAACTGACTTGGATGCTTAGTTGTTTTTACTATTGACATTTGTTTATATTATTTCTGAACTTTTGTTTACGATTTATATGGTATCCATTATGTAACTGAATTGAGGAATTTAAAAAAAAGGACAAATAGGGGGATATGTAAGGGACTGTTTTGTATGGGAGTAGTATAAACTTTCATTACCTGGTGTCTTCATGGAAGCACTGTTTTACTGGTTCATTGACAAGTGCCATGGGAGTGGGAGAGGACCACGAAATGGAGAGGATATTAAAGCATTTGTACTTGGTTTAATAAATAGAGATCTTGGAGATCTTGGAGACCTTAGAGAACTAGGAGAACTTTAAGGAGAATTTTGAGATCTTGGAGAACTTTCCATTCTTTTCTCGTGATCCTTCAATTTTTGCCTGGATAAGGATAGGCGAGCCGACAGGAACCTAACACTTCCTGAACATCTAGTCTAACAGGAACACAACTCCAGAAAACTATTGAACTAATATATAAAACCAAGAGTTGGTTTTATGAAAAAAAGAAAAAATCTCCAGGGCCAGATGGATTCACAACTGAACTCTATCAAACAAAGAGCCATAAAGAGAAATCCCATTCTAAGTAACCTCAGACAAAATAAAAAACCTGGGAATCTACCTCCCAAGGAAGACTAAAACACTTTTTGAGAATAATTACTAAACTCTAACTCTCACAAAATAAAATCAGATTTAAATACCTGGGAAAACATCAACTGTTCAGGGATAAGTTGAGCTAATATAATAAAGATGAGAATTCTACCAAACTAAGCTACTGGTTTAGTGCCCCACCAATTAATATTCCAAAAAAATTACTTCAATGAAAAAGTTGTAAGTAAATTTATATAGAGAAATAAAAAGTCAAGAATCTCCAAGGATTCAATGAAAAAAAGGTACAAAAGAAGGTGGCTTAGCCTTACCAGATCTAAAATTATATTATAGATTATCAGTCCTCAAAACTGTCTGGTACTGGCTAAGAAATAGTCATGGATCAATGGAATAGACTAGGTTCAATAGCAGGAAATGATTATAGCAATCTGCTTTTTGGTAAACCCAAAGAGTCCAGCTATTGGGATAAAAACTCTCTCTTCAATAAAAACTGTTGGGAAAATTGGAAGTTAGATGAAAGAAGCTTAGATTAGACCAACACCTCACATCCTATTTCAAGATAAGATCCAAATGGACAGAGGATTTAGAGATAAACAAATGACATTATAAGTAAACTAGAAGATCAAGGAGTAGTTTACAGTTTATGACCAAGGAAGAGATAGCAAAGATCATTCTAAACAAACTAGATAATTTTGACTACATTAAATTTAAAAATTTTTGCACAGGCAAAACCACTGTAACCAAAATCAAAAGAGGGGAAACAATTTTTGCAACTAGTATTTTCGACAAAGGACCCACTTATAAAGTAAACAGAGACCTTAGTCAAATTCCCCCCCCAAAAAAACCCCAAACCATTCCCCAATTGACAAAGGGTCAAAAGATTTGCAAAGACAATTTTCAGCTGAGGAAATCAAAGCAACCCATAGTTATATGAAAAATTGCTCCAAATTATTATTTATTAGAGAAATGGAAATTAAAGCATCTCTGAGATACCACCTCACACCTCTCAGACTGGCCAATATGACCAGAAAGAAAAATGATCAGTGTTGGAAGGGATGTGGGAAATCTGGGACACTAATACATTGTTAGTGGAGCTGTGAACTCATTTAACCTTTCTGGGGAGGAAATTGGAATTACCCCCAAAAGGCAACAAAAATGTGCATACCCTTTGGTCCAGTAATACCACTACTCTGTCTGTACCCTGAAGAAATTATGAAAAAGCGTGAAAACATCACTTGTTCAAAAATACTCATAGCAGTCCTGTTTGTGGTAGCAAAGATTTAGAAATTAAGTGAATGTCCTTCAATTGGGGAATGGATTCAAAAACTGTGGTATATGTATGTGGTGAAACAATATTGCTCTATTAGAAAATAGGAGGGATGCAAACTCAGGGAAACCTGGAGGGATTTGCATAAACTGATGCTGCATGAGATGAGCAGAATCATATGAACATTGCACACCCTAACAGCAACATAGGGGTGATGATCAAACTTAATGGATTTGTTCATTCTATCAGTGCAACAAGCAGGCACAATTTTGTGGTATCTGTGATGGAGAATATCATCTGTATCCAAAGAAAGAATTTTGGAGTTTGAACAAAGACCAAAGACTATTACCTTTAATATAAGAAAAAAAAAAAAACACCTGTTACCTTATTAAGTAATTTTGTTCTTTATTTTTCTTCCTTAAAGATATGATTTCTCTCTCATCACATTCAACTTAGATCAATTATATACCATGAAAACAATATAAAGACTAACATACTGCCTTCTGTAGGGGGTGGGGGGAGTGAAGCAATGTTAGGTGAAAAAATGTAAAATTCAATATAAATAAAATCTTTCTTTAAAAAAATAAGGAATTGCACTACTCTGTTCCTGGTGTGGGGAAGGGGCTGGAAAAGTTGCCATTAAAATTATTTGATTACTTTGGCAGACAGGTATTCTACCTTACAGTATAAATGTTAAAAATGTACAAAAATTTCTTTAGATTCCACTCATCTTTAATACATGGAATATATATATATATATATATATATATATGTGTGTGTGTGTGTGTGTGTGTGTGTGTGTATACACACATATATGTGTGTGTGTGTGTGCACAATCATAAACAACACAAAAATCAATAGACCTGAAAGAATAGCAGCTCTTGTTGCAAAACAACTCAGTATCATATCCAAATATGATAGCAGCTCTGAGTGAAACAAAGTTAATAAATGAAGGTCAGCATACTGAAATCAGAGTTGAATACCTATTTTTCTGAATTTGCCTCTGTGAAAGAAAGTATCCAAAAGGAGTGAATGATAGGCTCATGACAATGGGATTGCTACTTGCAAGAAAACACCATACTACCATCATCAGTGCCTATGCTTCCACTAAGATGAACCCTGATGAGATCAAATGAAGATTTTATGAAGACCTGAAGACACATCATCAATGCACCTAAAAAGGACAAACTTACAATTTGGGGTTACTTTAATGCTAGGATAAGCTCAGAGTACCAGATGGGAGGTAGTCCTTGGGCGGAATGGAGTTGAAAATAGCAACAAAGATGAGTAATTGAAGAATCATGCATCTCATTTCTTATCACAAGCATTGTCTTTCCTTTATCTAAATAAAGTAAAACTTCCTGGATGCATATTCATGCAAAACATTGGTATCTAATAGATTAATTGATTGTGAAAAGAAGAGACAGATAGGATGTCAGAGAAACAAAGGCAATGTGTGATGCAGTCAGATTCATTCTCTCCAAACTAAATATCTCTTTCAGTGCTGATATTTTTTTCTCTCTTTTAACCCAGTGCTGAATTTTCATACCAAACTGGGGACAAAATATGAATTTCACAAGGAATCAATTATTATTCTAGTCTGTTAGTTTCTTCCCATGTAACCTATAAATGAACCTAAAACAACTAAATAACAAATAAAATTTGTGGAAAGCAATTATGTTTTGATATAACCTGCTCCTATAGAGAAAGAGTTACTCACACTCAACAAAAGAATCTGAGCCAAGGCAAAATGAAAATCAGAAGAAATAATGCCAAGAGATCAGAGTGCTTCTCTGAGTGGGAAAAGTTCGATGATAAGTTGGAAGAAAAGTTGAGTCATCATACAGTAGGCAACTGAGGAGCAAAAATGAGTGGTCAATTTTCAAAGATTTGAGGTATAGCATTGCATTTGCTCATCAAATGTCAAGACTGATTTGATGAAAATGATGGGGAAATAGAGAAATGATTAAATGCAAAAAAAATGAGAAATCCACAGGGTTTACCAGCAGAATAGTTCATCCATTTCCAAGAAGGCAGCACTTAATTACATCAAAAGTAGAAGCCATTGACTGTTTACCTCAAGTTAAAGTCAATCTATCTCTAGGTGAAGTTCCAACAGAAGAAGAGGTTTTTGAATGTCATTAAGCTCTTTTCATATGACAAAGGACCTGGTGCATTCTATTCCATCTGAGATTTAGAAGACTGGAGTTCCATTGCTCATGCAAAGCTGACTGAAATTTTCTAGTTTATATTGCATAAGGAGGTTATCCCACAAGAATTTTAAAATGCTCCCATTGTCATCTTGTAAAGGTAAATGAAATAGATTGTTATGTAATAAACTCAGGGGTGTTCTTTCTTAGCCATTCCTAGAAAAATGATTGCTAGAGTCCTCTTGAATAGACTGGTCCTTCAGCTGGAATATGGTCACCTTCTGGAGAGACAGTGTGCCTTCAAAAAGCATCAAACAGCAGTCAATAAGATGTTTGTTGCCTGATAATTCAAGGGAAAATGCCAGGAGTAGAAAAAAGGTCTGTATCCAATATTTATGGATTTAACTGACACCTTTGACACCTTCAGGCATGAGGACTTAGGAAAATTATGTTGAAATTTGGTTGCCAGAGAAGTTCATCAGTATTGCATTACCTTGCCTGGGTACTGAATAGCGGATGATTCTCTCATCATTTCACAATCACCAATGGCATGAAGCATTACCGTGTCCTTGCTCCTGTGCTTTTGAGCATGATATTTTTGGCTGTTATCAAATACTTTCACTAAGAATAACACATTAACAAGGTCAGCTACCACACTGCCAATAAAGTCTTCAACTTGAAAATCCGATCAGCCAAGACCAAAGTGAAGTTATTATTGATACATGATTTAATTTTGCAGATAACATCCTGTCTGTCTCTTCTCCTTACAATCATTTAGTCATCAATGGCAATGTTTTGTGTGAATATGTATCCAGAAAGTTTTATTTTGTTAGATAAATGTAAGACAATGTTTGTGATGAGTAGTAAGCAGTGAGTTTCATCTCTGAAGCTGAGATGTAACAAATTGTGGGTTGACTCTGTGCTTCTTGCACTAATTTTGACCTGACAACACCGTGAAAACACAGGCTCTTCATTAGATACCACGCCATCTTTATATGGAACCATTAGTGACCTTAAATGGAGAAATTTTGATTATTGTTGACAAGTTCATTACTTTGACAGCGTACTTTTTAGAAATGTACATATTGATAATGAGGTTGATCTAAGTATTGCCAGAGTTAGCTCAGTATTTGGGAGGTTCTAAAAAAAATATGGAAGAGAAGAGGTATTAGACAAACTACCAAACTGAAGGTCTACAGAAGTATTGTGCTAATCTCACTGGTGATTGCCTGCAAAACCTGGACAGTCTTAGCAGTGCCATGAAAGGAAACTGAATCTCTTCCTTTTAAATTGTCTTAGACAGATTTGAAGATCACCTGGCAGGAGAAGATACCAGACAATGACGTCCTTCCTTAAGATAATCTGTCAAGCCTTCAAACATTACAACAGAAACTGCAACTCTAATGGACTGGTCACATTGTTCAAATGTCAAATGTTAGCTTGACACAAAAGAGATTATAGAGAACTCACACAGAGCAAATACTCACAGGGAGATCAGAAGAAGCAATATCAGCATACTTTGAAGGTCTCTCTTAAGAATTTTAGAATTGATTGTGCAACTTGGGAGACACTAGTACAGGACTGCCCAGCATGGTGTGCCCTCATTAGAGAGGGTGCTGTGCTCTATGAGCTTGGCAGAATTGAAGCTGCTCAAAGGAAAAATGAGATTTCTGAGTTTAGAGTAAACAATCCAGGTGTTCACACGGACTCTTTGTGCCTGTCTGTTAGTAGAGCATTCCAAGTTCATATTGGTCAGATCAGCCACATTTGGATACACTGTCACTCATCTCTAACATAGTGTTGACATTTTGTTCTTCTCTGATAAGGAAGGACAAGAAACAACAAACTCAAGGACTAGTTCTCTCTTTACCTGTCTAACAATTAGAACAACTAGTTTTTTTTAATTAGGTTATTGTATAAAGAAAATCCAAAAAAAGAGAATTCTTTAATTTCCATATTGACTGGAAATTGCAAATACTATTTTATATGAAATACTTAGACTCCTTTTCAACCTGTTTTTCTTTCTAATGTTTCTTGCTATTGAAGAAATCATTGTCTTTGTCTTCTTCATTAACTTTTTAAGGATTTATTTTTTTAAATAAATGCTTCATTTTGACTCTTTTCCTTTTTAATATTCAAATATTTCTTATGTAAAACAATTTCCCCCTTTGTGTCTTTGCTTTCAGTAATTTTGGAGTTAGATTTGAAATTGTTTTAGATTTGGGATGATATGCTTTTTGGTTTTGTTTTGTTTTTGCTTTACTCCTGGCTCCAGTTTTGTTTTCTTGACTTTATGCCAAGACCAGGCTATCCTCTTTAACCCTCTTAGATGGGATAATATTCCCTGCCTGGTCACATCCTGGACCCTTTGTGTTTTTGCAATGAACACCACCTGCCAGTTATCTCCTCCCCAAACTTTAGATTAGATTTTCAAATTTTTCTCTGTTATCTAGGTACTTTGTACTATAAGATCTCTGAATCCCTGCATCTGGACTCTCTGAGTTCTATGACACCATGATTGCTTAGTAGAAACTGTGAGATAACTATACAAAAGATCTCCTTAGGGATTCCCATGTTTCTACCCTTGGTTATCTTGATATCTTATAGATTTCTCAAAGGATTCATCAATAATGCTTCTGAATGCAGTGGCTTGCAAATTACACATTTCCTTGACCATCTCTGAGGAGATTATCCTGCATTGGAACTGGTTTTGATGAGGAGGCAGCCTGGTTAACTTTCTGTGTCTTTCTGAGGAAGAAGTCACTGTAGTTTCTTTTTTAAAATTTAAATTTTATTTTTTCCAAAGAAATGTAAAAATAGTTTTCAATATTCATTTTCAGAATTTCATTAATCAGTCTGGTTAAAATCTCAACATTACACTGAAAAAGATATATGGGTGCTGAACAGCCCACCACCCATTTGGGTAGGCATCTTATCCAGAAAACATTTAAGTTCTTGAAGTCCATGCCAAGAGAGTGCTAGATCTGGTAGTTCCCATCAAAATAATAAAGATTTCAATATAAATTTTTCAATAGATTATTTGTTTGTTGTTCAAGGCTATCAATATGTTTGTCTCAGTTGATGAAATACATGGGCCCCTTTACTCTCAAAGATAATAGCAAAAACTATAGAAAGATATAGTCAAACCATGTCAACTAACATTCATTAGACTTTATACAGGGCCAGTCAATATACTAAATGCTAGGGATACAAAAGAAAGGCAAAAGACAACTCCCTGATTTTTATTAGGTACAAAATTATACTATGTGTAATTTTAGCTGGGACTTGAAGAAAGTTAAGGGAGAAAAAGAGGCAGAAGAATTAAATTTCAGTTAGAGGCAATAACAAGAGAAAAAATCAAGGATTGATTAGATTCATGAATAGAATGAAAGAGGTTTTATTAAACATTTGTATACGGCAAAAGTCTTAAGCACTGGGAATACAAACATAAGTAAAAATAATTAACAGAAGGAGTCTGTTGTTTGTTCTTTATTCTCAAAGAAGACCATGACATCAAGTAGGTGATGCCAAGACTTACACTTGAATTAGCTTTGAGTGAAAGGGGTGCTATGATAAGTCACAGTCTCCCTTTTTCCTCTGGAGTCATCTTGGTCCAGTGGCCAGATATGAATAAAGAGAACTACAAATGACCCTGACTATGATGATGGAGGCATCTCCAGATCAAGAAGTTACTGGGCAAGCAGTTGAAAGTTATAGTGGGATTAAAGATGACCTTGAAACAATGGAATATATCTCCATATTAAAGAAATCATGATTATCTTAAGTCATCAAAGAAACAGCAAGACATATGATTATTTTATTTTAAAATCTTAAGTCATCAAAGATACATCAAGACATATGATTATCTTATTTTAAAATCATTTTAAAATGACTCATTGAAGTGGCCACATGGATTCTGCAGTCAACAGGCAGTTATATTCATAAATAGGCAATATTTCTAAGGTATTTTTCCAGTCATTTTTATTTTTAAATATGAGATGAGATAATATAACATTTTAAATGTTAAAATTGGAACTCATGATTGCATGTGATGCTAAGATAAAAACAGCTTCAATCAGCAGACTCAGAATACCAACATATTTACCATGTTCTCAAGATTCTCTAAGAACATCATGTAATTGATTTCATAAAGAATTTTATTATATACGTAACACTATTTTTTTTATTTCAAGGTGTCTATTTTCCAGAATCAGGGTATGCTACAAGAAATATCTAGCAAAGCAAAATCTAAAGAATCAACAAGTGTTTCCATGCTATTATGTTACACTGAGATTGAATCACATAAAATAAAAAACATAGGGAATGCTTTCCCTGCTCTGAAAGATGGACTTATGAATGTGATAAAGTACACTCAATTAAAAGGAAGTTCTGAATAATTTCTATTGTCAAACATTTTTCTCCTCCTAGGCCTCTGGGAAAGAATGACAAAGTAAAATTCATTTTCTAAGTCATAATTTTGAAGAGTGGCATGATTATTTATTTTATTTAAAAGATATGATACCTTAGTTTGATTTAATATTTTCTGATAGTGGCAGTTTCTTTGGTTCTATCAACTGTGATAAAGGATAAATGTGACATATTTTTTTTAAAATTTAAATTTTATTTTTCCCAAATAAATGTAGAAATAGTTTGCAATATTCATTTCAGCAAGATTTTGAATTCCTCTCTCCTTACTGCCATCCAATTTCCACATGACAGTGAGTAATCTAATATAGATTTTATATGCACAATCATGTTACACATATTTCCATATTAATCATATTGTTAAAAAAGAATCAGAATAAAAGAATAGAAACATGAAAAATAAAAAATATAAAACCAATTTTTAAAAATTTAAAATAATATGCTTTGGTTTGCAATCAGATTCCATAGTTCTTTGTCTGTGGAAGGCAATCTTTCATCACAAGCTTTTCAGAATTGTTCTTAATCATTGTACTGATGAATAGAACTAAGTTTCTTATAGTTGAACATCTCACTTCACTTAGCATGTAAGTTCATGTAAGTTATTATAGGTTTCTCTGAAATGCATCTGTTCATGGTTTCTTGCAGAACAATAGAATTTCATCAAAATGTGATATATTTTAAAGATCAAAGTCTCTTTCCAAGCTTATTAAATAATCAGTTGCATCATTTTCAGTTGAGTCCAGTGCCTATTATGGTTTTTCTTTACAAAAAAGAAAACCTGAAGTGAGTTGTAATTTCCATCTCAAGTCCATTTTATAAATGAGGAAAATGAATCAAATAGCATTAAGTTACTTGATCAGAATCACATAGCTAGTATTTATCTCATATCACATTGGAACTCAGAAAGTTGAGTCTTCTTGACAAAAGCCCCAGTATTCTACCCACTGCAATAACTGTCTTTATTAAACTATAAATTCTATTTAATTGAAACTTATAAGATTCCTTTTAGGGATTTTTGCTTTTTAAAAAAAAAAATATTATTTTGATTGCTGTCAGTTTACTTTTAACTATAGCTTAATGAATTTATCATAGTTTCACATTTTTGAATTTATTATAAAGAACTCCCATTTTGAAGCAGAATAGTTCCTAACTCAAAGTAAGGATATGCCTTTTTATTTTCCAAATGAATCATCAGGGAACATGTTATTCATAAGACATCTATCCAGGATGTTATCGTAAAGGCAACAAAGCAAAGTAGTTAGAGACCTGACCTCATAATACTAAACGACTGAATTAAAATCCTACTTTTGACATATATGTGATGAATATGTGACCATTGGAAAGTCATTTTATCTCTTATTGACTCTACCATCTAACTAAGTCTTTATGTCAAAGAGAGGAAACACACCTCTTTTAATAGAGGCTCTTCTTCAAAAAACATTTCTTGATTTGTTTATATTTTCCTTACTTACAAAATGCTTTCAAATGTGTTATCTCTCTTAAACCTTGTAACAACCACCTTAATGCATTTATTTTAGAGATCCAGTTACTGAGTCTCAAAGATAGTAAATAATGCTGCCACTATAATGAAGAGTTGAAGCTTGAGTCCTTGTCTGCTAAACTTAGGTCCTTTCCTCTGTAGCACACTGTCTCCAAAGCTAGTTGGGCTACAGTTAATAGTCTTTGAATAACTGAAGTACAAAAATGAATCTCTTATTATGTCTTCACTTGAAATTTTGTCCTACTGCAGGAATATTGAGTAAAATTAACCTAGAGAAATATTACCAAGTAGGTGAAATTATAATAAATGACCTTTCACTTTAAATTTCCTTTGGTCCTGTATTGGGTCTTACATATGACTTTGCAAATAATATTGCTAAGGTGTTAGGGGACAGGTTTATTTGCATTTCAATAGAATACCTTCAAATATTTGCATTAGAATTGGGTAACCTGAAAGATTCAATTCCACAAACATTTATTAAGTGGTTATATTATATAAGACGCAGTACTTTAACACCCTGGGGAAACAATGATAAATGTGCATATACCTTGCTCTCCAGGAGCTTACAGTATCATAAAACTAACTATGACTTAAGGAAAACTTTTTTAATTGGCTGAAAGTCCTAGACTGATAAACCTGAAAAGAAAGCAACTACTTGCTTGGTGAATGAAAAGATCAGGACATGCTTCATGAAGGGAGTGGTACCTGAGTTCATTTTAGAAAGAAAATCTATGCATAATTTAGCAGAGATGAAAGTGAAAAAGGAGGATGTAATTTTAGGTATTACGGACAAAGTACACAATGGAAGGGAATAATGCACTTCTTTGGGTTAAAAAAAGGTGAACAGAGGAATCAAAGAATCAAAAAAAATCTCTCTTAAACATGATTTTAAAGGTCAAATAGAGGTGAAATTTCAGTTATAGTACTTTACTGCTTGCTTCCTCCATTACTCCCTCTGTATTTCTACCTTCAATTTCATTTTTTTATTGAAGAATTAAATCTCATTTTTAGCAAGAGATCTTTCCTAGTTCAGAGATTTGCTTCAAATTCTATTCATTTATACCTTCAAATATTCAACACACATTTCTTAAGCACTTATTAACTTCCTAGACACTCTCAAGGATCTTATACTCTACTGGCTATATCATCCCAAATGGACATATATTTCAAGAGGAACTACAAAATAAATGAAGAAGGATGTAGAGAACTAACAGTCAAAGTCTTTAGGAAGAATTCATATAAAATATGGTACTTGAGTGAGTTAGGTCATGAAGAAAAATTAGGAATTTTGTGAGTAGGATAAGGAAAGCATGAATTCCTAGAAAAGAGAAAAACATGGGCAAAAAGACTCAGAGAGAAGAGATGGAGTATTCTGGGTGAAGTAAAGCACAAAAGTCCATTTAGCAGGACCATACCCTATCATGATTAACATTTTTCAAAAGCATTCACCAACCCACACCAAGCCCAGTTCTGCAAACTAGCAAACCAGCAAAAACCAAAGGGGGTGACTCTCTACCTTTGGAAAATGAAACATAAGCTGTTTTTGTGATATTCTTTTTTGGGTTTTGAAACTTCTTACCTGCACAAGAAATTGACAGAAAAATAGATTAAGAGATTAAAAATGCATCCTGGGGAGGGGAGACATAAGGTTGTTTAACTGGTAATTAGGGTTAATAAAGCTAGCAGAAAATAGAACTATATCTTTTACTGTATTTAGGTTAATGGTAACCAAAACCAGTCCCCAGAATTAATGTTAAAAATTCTTTAATTTCAACCAAATTTAAGACTCACTCACTTCATCCTCAGTTTTAATCTATTATAGGTTAAAAGGAATAAATGAGAAAAGGTAGCTAGATCAATTTAAAACATTGTGTCAGGATTGTATAGGAGTATTTGAAAATGCATATTTTATTAGATTAAAAAATTATCTTCGTGGCAACAAAAATGTGCATACCCTTTGTTCCAATAATACCACTACTGAAGAGATCATGAAAAAGGGTTAAAACATCACTTGTACAAAAATATTCATAGTGGCCCTGTTTATGGTAGCAAAGAATTGCAAATTAAGTAAATGTCCTTCGATTGGGGAATGGCTTAACAAACTGTGGTATATGTAGGTCATGGAACACTATTGTTCTATTTGAAACCAGGAGGGATGGAAATTCAGCAAAGCCTAGGAGGATTTGCAAGAACTGATGCTGAGCCAGATAAGTATAACCAGAAAAACATTCTACACTCCAACAGCAACATGGAGGTGATGATCAACCTTGATGGATTTGCTCATTCAATCAGTGCAACAATCAGGAACAATTTTGGGGTATCTGCAATGGAGAATACCTACCATCAGTATTCAGAAAAAGAATTATGGAATTTAAACAAAGACCAAAGAGTATTACATTTAATTTATGGGGAAAAAACCTGTTATCTCTTGCACTTTATTTTTCTTCCTTAAGGATATGATTTCTCTCTAATCACCTTCAAATTAGATCAATGTATACCATGGAAACATTGTAAAGACTAACAGACTGCCTTCTGTGGGGGGGGGAGGGAAGGAAGATTAGGGGAAAAATTATAAAAGTCAAAATAAATATAATCATAAAAATATCTTACATCAAGGGCAATATGAACTCAATAAAAAATTTTATTTTCTTGATAATTGTTCAAACTAATGAGCTGTTAGGATAAGGAAGTTGCAAAAAGTCTTAAAAACCCAAGACTTGAAATGTTATTTGTTATAAAAACAAAAGAAAGTCATAAGATTTTACTGAGTATAATCAATGAGTAGGTTAAATGACTTAGTTTGTGACAAGATGATCTCAATTCTTAACTGTTTATAATTTACCTCCTTATCTATTGTATGGACTTGCCTTTCTCTTTTCTTACATATATTTGAAATCAAGATGACAAATGACATTATTTTGATTAAATTTTCTTGCTTAAAATATAAAGTCTTTTAAATTTTTAACCATAGTTAAAGTTGTTCAAATGATTCATTTCTCATTCCTTTTCTCTGATTTTATTTTTGTTGCTGTTTTGTTTTTGTTTTTGTAATCTTTGCTTAGTAATATTTTACCAAAATAACTACTGTCAACCTGGATGAAATGGTCTGATCCATCAAAGGATTTTATGGAGACAGGTTTATGTTAAATAAGACCCATTTGGAGAATATTTTTCAGGCTAAATCCTCTAAAATTATTTGTAGTATAACTACAAAGCACTAAATAATTTTATTAGATGTGACTGTATATCACAAACAGTAAATTGATTTCATCCTTCTAAATATAATTTGTTTTACAAAATATAAAATGATACTTTTTGAAAAAGTCAAGAAAACAGTATCTAGTGTAACAGTATTTGGATATAAGGATGAAACTGTCCTATACAAAAGAGGAGGTAATTTAATACTGGGCATATCCACTGTACATATCCATAAAATGCCAACTAAACAGTCCATCAAAAGAAAAAATATAGTAATTTACTAATCACCAATTAAAATGAGGGACTGTGTTGTTATATGCTAGGGATAACAAAGTAGGGAAAAATAAATGAATATTGCCTCAAGGGATTCACATGAAATAAAAAACACATAAACTATATTCAAATGATATAAACAGAAGAGATAAAATCTCAAAGGGAAGAAAATCACAGTGACATGATGAAGAATGGATGACAGAATATAGATTTTAAATTGAATTTTTTTAAGGAAGTCATAGAAAATTGTAGGGAGAGGTGAAGTTAAGCATTTTGGACTTAGAGGAATATCAATGTAAAAGCACAGAATTGGGAGATGGTACACTTTCTGCAAGGAATAGCAAGAAGGGCAATGTCACTGGATCACAGAGCATAAAAAGAACAGTAAAGTATAAAATGATTAGAGAGTCAATAGCCAAGACTGTCAACAGTTTTAAAAACCCAAGGATTTTATATTTTATTCTAGAGGTAACAGAGAACTACTGTAGTTTATCGAGTAAAGCAATGACAGTCAAATTTGCACTTCAAGAAGCTCACTCTGACTACTGAATAGAGGATGGAGTGTGGAGAAACAAACAGCAGATTCTTACATTAGTATAGGCAAAAGGTGATAAGATCCTGCACCAAAGTAGTGTCAATTTCAGAGAAGAAAAGGTAGCTTTTAGAATAGATAGTATAAAAACAAAAATGTCAGAAATTTATAGCTGAATGAATGTGGGAGTTGAGGGAGAGTAGATTCAAATGTCAACAGTGATTCCTAAACTGTAAATTTGGGTGACTAAGTGGATGGTGATTCCTTAAAAGTAACAAGAAAGCTCAGAAAAAAAAGAGGGTTTGGGGTGGGGAATATAATGAAGATTTTTTTTTTTGGTTGGGATATTGACTTCAAGATAGAACTCCTTATCAGAAATGTCAAATAGATATTTGCAGTGGTGAGATATTGGAGGTTAGAAGATAGTAGAATAGGGAAAGTGTATCTTAGAATCATCAGCATAAATAAATAACTGAATCTATGAATGTTGATCAGTTCAGAAAGGAAGTAGGCCTCTAGTGAATACTCATAGTGGATACTAGAAGAAAACCCATAGAAAGAAGGAAAAAGTCAAAGAAAACACTCTCACAAAAACTCAGAAAGTTAGAGAGAGGGAGATATCCAGTAGATGAGCTTGATCAACTGTACTAAAGATTGCAAAGAAGTCAAGAACTGTAAGGATTAAGAAAAAAGGTGGAAGGACGCCTGGCCAAGATGGCAGAGAGAAAACAGGCACTGCGCTAAGGTCTCCTGGTCTTCCCTCATATATAATATGAAACTAACCTCTTAACAGAAATCTGATCTACAAAACCCAGAAAAAGAAATTCGGAGAACATCTACCTCAAGGTCTGTCTTTGGATATGGGTGTACCTGGTGCAGAGAGCAGATAGCAGAGAGCCTGCCTGATTGATAAGTTAATCAAGAAATACAAGAAAGAATGTTGCACAGGTACAAAGAAAATTAGAAAGGAGAGTCATAAATGTCAAGAATGTCTGAAACATTAAAGAATTGTTTACCAACATTAATATTTTGGTAAAATCAAGAATGTGTAAAGATTGAGAAAAGCCCATTGAATTTGACAATTAATAATAACCTTGGAATTCCCACATCGTTTGCTTGTACATTTGGATAGATAGGTTTTATTTTGTTCTACTTAAAGCAAAAAAAAAAAAAAGGAAACAAGTAAATAGTTTTGTTTTATTTTTACAGATGAGATATTACTAAGTTATTCAGTTTGAAAATGTTTTCATTTTTTTCTAAGTGGGCACCACAATACATACATATATATATATGCAAATAATATTGATATTTGTAATATAACAAAACAATTTTATCTTTTAAATATATTATAAATGAATTATACAGAATCTTTACCTTTAAGGAAAAATTGCCTTTCTATTGGTGTCTATTCCCACTTTGGAAAAAAACGCATTTTAATAATAAATAGCTGAAAATAGCAAAGTCAAACCAATAACATGTTTTTAAAAGTGAACTTAAATAAAATAAAGCAAAATAAATTATTTTAAGATATTGTAAAACAAAATAATCCAAGTATATTTTACCAGTAGTATTATTTTTGAAAAGAGTTTTAAACTTTCTCTAAAGTTTATAAAAATGATGAATGGATATAAATTTTATTAGTTTAATAAGTTTTAATAGTAAGAACTCCATCAATAAACATTCCAATTCATCTATAGCTATATTTCTTACAGAGCTACTTGGCATTGAGTGACTAGTCTAGATTAATATTGATAGTAAAAGTTAGACTTCAAACCATAGAGTGATGAAGAATAAACTACAACAAATTGGTAATGCTAATATTATCCACTCAAGCATTGACATAATAAAATGAAAAGTTATTTTTTTTCTTAATCTAAATGAAAGCTAAATTTTTTAAACATATTTGTGATGTTTGTCTTTCATTCTATTTTTCTCAATTGATATTTTATTTTTCCAGTTACATGTTATAGAATTTTGTAAAACATTCATACACATACATATGAATATTTTTAAATTATGTAATTTCCTTCCTCCCCGTGGTAGCAGTCAGCTGATTCAAGAGATTTGCATTTAACATGTTTATTGATTAGTCATTTTCAGTATAAGAATGAAAAATTATGGGAAAAGAAAGAAAACCATGTGGTAGGAAAGAAAAACATAAGAGAAAATTTTAAAATAATGAATGTGGTATTCATTCAGATTCTATAGAGTTTTCTTGTTGTCTTGTTTTCCTTCTTCTAATGGGGATAACATTGTCCACAGCCAGTCTCCTAGGGATTGCCCTAGCTCTCTGAATTGCCGAGAGAAGCTGCATCCAACAAATTTGATCAATCTACAATGCTATTAAGGTATACAATGTTCTTTTGGTTTTGCTCCCTTCACTCAGAATCATTTCCTGTAATTCATTCCATGCTTCTCTAGGGAGAATTCTCTAGAGAATTCATGGTTTTTATGGAGCAATAGTATTCCATAGCACTCATATACCATAACTTGTTCAGTCATTCCCCAATTTTGATGGGCATCCCCTTAATTACCAATTATTTACCACCACAAAAAAAATTTGTTTTGAAAATTTGGGAACATGTGGGACTTTTCCCATTTTTCATGATTTCTTCCAGATATAGGCCTAGTATTGGTATTGCTTGTCAAAGGGTATGATCAGTATTATTGCTCTTTGGGTATAGTTCCATATTGCTCTCCAAAATGACTATATCAGTTCACAACTCCATGAACAATGCATTAATGTATCAATCCTCCCACAATCTCTCCAACATGGATTGTTTTCCCTTTTTGCCATCTTAACCAATCTGATAAGGTGTAAGGTGGAACCCCATACTAGCTAGCAGCTTTAGTTTGCATTTCTCTAATCAATAATGATTTGGAGTGTGATTGTATATACAGCTTTAATTTCTTCATTCCAAAACTGTGTGTACACATTCTTTGACCAATTATCAATTGGGGAATGACTTCTAACCCCATTGATATGATGTAATTCTCTATATAATTTAGAAATAACATTTATCAGACTCACTAGCTGTGAATATTGTTACCCATATTTCTGTTTTGCTTCTAATTTTTCAGCATTGGTTTTATAAGTGCAAAATCTTTTTTTTCTAATTTAATAAGGTCAAAAGCATCCATTTTGAAAATCATATTGTGCTCCATTTCTTGGCTTGATCAAAAATTTCTCCTTTTCTATAGATCTTCTAGATAGAGTATTTCTTCTGTTAATTGATCTATGGGGTTGCACTTTATTTCTAAATTTTGATATAGGGTATGAGATGTGTCTATGCCTAGTTTTTGCCATACTATTTTCCAAGTTTCCCAATAATTTTTATCAAATAGTGAATTCTTAACCTAAAAGGTAATGTCTTTGGGTTTGTCAAACAGTAGATGACTGTTGTCATTTACTACTGTTTCTTTGGAACCTATCCTAATCCACTGGTTCATTATTCTATTTCTTAACCAGTACCAGGGAGTTTTGATGACTGCTGCTTTATATATATATATATGTATATATATATATATATATATATATATATATATATAACTTTGGATCTGGTAGACCTAGGCCATATTCCTTTACATTTTTTTCATTTCCCTTGATATTCTTGATATTTTTATTCAAGACAAATTTTTTTAGTATTTTTCTAGCTCAGTGTTAGTAGTTATTTGATAGTTTGATAGGTCTGGCACATAATAAATATTTTACTTTGGGTAAAATTGCTATGTTTTGCATTATTTCAACCTAAATATGAACAATTGACTTTTTTTACCAATGGTTTAGATCTGACTTTATTTGTGTGAGAAGTGCTTTATAATTGTGCTCAAACATTTTCTGGGTTTGTCTTGGGTGATAGATTCCGAAATATTTAATGTCTGCAGTTACTTCATTTTTTTTGTGGACCTGCCTTAATTTTTAAAGTTTTTTAAAATTTTAATTATTTTGAGTTTTACAATTTTCCCCCTAATCTTCCTTCCCTTTCCCCCACCCCCACAGAAGGCAGTATGTTAGTCTTCACAATGTTTCCACAATATACATTGATCTAAGTTGAATGTGATGAGAGAAAAATCATATCCTTAAGGAAGAAAAATAAAGTATAAGAGATAACAGAATTACACAGTAAGATAACAGGGTTGCCCCCTAAATTAAAGGTAATAGTCTTTGGACTTTGTTCAAACTCCACAATTATTTCCCTGGATACAAATGGTATTCTCCATAGCAGATACTCCAAAAGTGTGCCTGATTGTTGCACTGATGGAATGAGGAAGTCCATCAAGTTTGGTCATCACCCCCATGTTGCTGTTGGGATGTACAATGTTTTTCTGTTCATCTTGCTCAGCATCAGTTCATGCAAATCCTTCCAGGCTTCCCTGAATTCCCATCCTTCCTGGTTTCTAATAGGAAAATAGTGTTCCAAGACATACATATAGCACAGTTTGTTAAGCCATTACCCAATTGAAGGGCATTCACTTAATTTCTATTCTTTTTGCCACCACAAATAGGACTGCTATAAATATTTTTGTACAAGTGATGTTTTTACCCCTTTTCATAATCTCTTCAGGGTTTAGACCCCAGTAGTGGTATTGTTGGATCAAAGGGTATGCACATTTTTATTGCCCTTTGGGTATAATACCAACTATTTCTGAAGAAAATGTTGGATTAGTTCACAGCACTACCAACAATGTATTAGTGACCCAGATCTCCCACAACCCTTGCATCATTGATCATTGTCCTTTCTGGTCATATTAGCCAGTCTGAGATGTGTGAGGTGGTATCTCAGAGATGCTTTAATTTCCATTTCTCTAATAAATAATAATTTGGATCAAATTTTCATGTGACTATGGATTGATCACTTTAATTTCCTCATGTGTAAATTGACTTTGCATATACGTTGATCATTTGTCAATTGGGTAATGGCTTGGGTTTTTTTTTTTTGAAAATTTGACTCAGTTTTCTGTATATTTTAGAAATGAGTTGTTTGTCAGAGATACTAGTTGAAATAATTGATTCTCAACTTACTACATTTTTTTAAATCTGGGTTACAGTGGTTCTATCTGTGCAAAAGCTTTTAAATTTAATGCAATCAAAATTATCTATTTGTTTTTAATGATTTTCTCCATCTCTTTCTTAGTCATAAATTGTTTCCCTTTCCTTGATCGGGAAGGTAAACTACTCCTTGATCTTCAAGTATGCTTATAATATTGTTTTTAATGTCTAAATCTCATATCCATTTTGATCTCATCTTTATATAGGGTATAAAGTATTGGTCTGATCTAAGTTTCTTCTATACAAACTTCCAATTTTCCCAACAGGTTTTTTCCAAAGAGAGAGTTTTTATCCCAATAGCTGAACTCTTTGGGTTTATCAAACAGAAGATTACTTTAATCATTTCCTACTATTGTACCTAGCCTATTCTACTGATTCTACCACTCTATTTCTTAGCCAGTACCAGACAGTTTTGATGACTGATGCTTTATAATATAATTTTAGATCTGGTAAGGTTAAACCACCTTCTTTTGCACTTTTTTTCATTGAATCCCTTGAAAATCTTGACTTTTTATTTCTCATTGAAGTAATTTCTCATTAAAGTAATTTTTTGGAATTTTGATTGGTAGGGCACTAAACAGGTAATTTAGTTTTAGTAGAATTGTCATTTTTGTAATATTAGCTGGACCTATCCATGAGTACTTGTTGTTTGTCCAGTTATTTAAATCTGATTTTATTTGTAGGAGAAGTATTTTGTAATAGCTTTTAAAAAGTTTTTGAGTCTGCTTTGGCATATAGACTTCTAGGTATTTTATATTGTCTGAGATTACTTTGAATGGGATTTCTCTTTCTAGATCTTTCTGCTATATCTTGCTAGTCATATATAGAAATGTCACAGATTTATGAGGATTTATTTTATTTGCTGGGACATTGCTAAAGTTGCAAATGATTTCTAGTAGTTTTTTGGAGGATTTTTTAGGGATTCTCTAGGTATACCATCATGTCATCTACAAAGAATGAGAGTTTTGCCTCTCCTTCCCAATTCTAATTCCTTCAGTTTATTTTTCTTCTGTTATTGCTGAAGCTAACATTTCTAATATCATATTGAAAAGTAGTGGTGATAATGGGCATCCTTGTTTCACCCCTGATCTTATTGGGAATGCCTCTAACCTATCCCCATTGCATATAATGCTTGTAATGCTTGTTGATAGTTTCAGATTGATACTGCTTCTTATTCTTAGGAATAATACATTTATTCCTACACTCTCTAAGGTTTTTAGTAGGAATGGGTGCTGTGTTTTGTCAAAAGCTTTTTCAGCATCTCTTGATATAATCATATGATTTCTGATAGGTTTGTTATTGATGTAATTAATTTTATGAACAGTTTTCCTAATATTGAACCAACCCGGCATCCCTAGAATAAATCCTATTTGGTCATAGTGTATTATATTAGTGAGAACTTGTAATCAATTTGCTAAGTTTTTATTTAAGATTTTTGTGTCTATATTCATCAGGGCAATAGGTCTATAATGTTGTTTCTCTATTTTAACTCTTCCTGATTTAGGTATCAGCATCGTATTTGTGTCATAGAAAAGAGTTAGGCAGAGTTCTGTCTTCACCTAATATTCCAAAGAGTTTATATAGAATTGGAACCGATTGTTCCTTAAATGTTGGATAGAATTCACTTGTGAATCCATCTGGCCCTGAAGACTTTTTCTTAGGGAATTCAATAATGGTTTGTTGAATATTTTTTTCTGAGATACAGTTGTTTAGGCTTTTAATTTCCTCCTTACTTAACCTGGGCAACTTATATTTTGTAAATATTTATCCATTTCACTTAGATTGTCAAATTTATTAGCATAGTTAGGCAAAATAATTGCAAATTATTACTTTAATTTCCTCTTCATTGATGGTAAGTTCACCTTTTTCATTTATGATACTAGTAATTTGTTTTTCTTCTTTCTTTTTTAATCAAATTGACCAGAGGTTTATCAATTTTAGTTTTTTCATAAAATTGCTCTTAGTTATATTAGTTGAATAATTTCTTTGCTTTCAATTTTATTAATTTCTCCTTTAATTTTTAGAATTTCTGATTTGGCTTTATTTGGGGATTTTTAATTTGTTATTCAATTTTTTAGAGGCAAATTTAGTTCATTAATTTTCTCTTTCTCTTATTTATTAATGTAAGCATTTAAAGATATAATATATGCTCTGACAGTTGCCTTGAGTGAATCCCATAGGTTTTGCTGTATTGTTTCATTATTGTCACTCTTTAGGATGAAATCACTAATTCCTTCTATAATTTGTTGTTTGATACACTCATTTTATAAAGTGAGATTATTTAGCTTCCAATTAGTTTTGGGTCTCTATCTCCCTGGTTCATTATTGCATATGTTTTTCATTTCATTATGATCTGAGAAAAATATATTCACTATTTCTGCCTTTCCTCAGTTGATTGCTAGGGTTTTATGCCCTAGTACATGGTCAGTTTTGTGTAAGTGCCATGTACTGCACAAAAAAAGTATTTTCCTTTCTATCCTTATTCAGTTTCCTCTGTAAATCTAAGGTTTTCTAACAATCTATTTATCTCCTTAACTTCCTTCTTGTTTATTTTATGGTTAGATTTATCTAAATGTTGAGAATGGGAGGTTGAGGTCTACCAGAGTTTTACTGTTTATGGCTTCCTATAACTCTTTCAACTTCTCTAAGAATTTGGATGCTATAACACTGGGTGCATAAATATTTAGTGTTGAAATTATTTTGTTATCTGTGGTACCTTTTAGGAGAATATAGTTTCCTTCCTTATCTCTTTTAACACTATCTATTTTTGTAGCTGCTACCCCTGCTTTTTTCCTTTCAGCTGAAGCAAAATATACTTAGCTGCAACCTTTTACCTTTACTCAATAGGTATCTCTCTACTTCAAATGAATTTCTTGAATGCACCATATTGTAGGATTCTGGTTTTTAATCCACTCTGCTATCCACTTACATTTTAAGGGAGAGTTCATTCCATTCACATTCAAAGTTATAATTATTAAGTCTTTATTGCCCTCCATGCTATCTTTCCTCTGTATTTTCCCTTTATTCCCCTTTATCCATTTTCCCCAGTATTTTGTTTTTGAATACCACACCCTTCAGTGTGTTTGCCATCCTTTATCACTCCCCCTCTCCTTTCTTTCTCCTTTCTTTTTTCCTTTTCTTCCCTGCCTTCCTTTTGTTAGTTCCCCTTTTTCTCTCCCTCCCAGTCCCCTCCCCCCCTTTCCTCTTTTAATACTTGAAAGGTAAGATAAGTTTCTTAACTGAGTGTTTATGTAAGTTAAATTTAAGCCTTCTGATGAGAGAAAGATTCAGGTGGTTCTCAGAATCTCTCTTCTTCCCTTCTATTACATTAGATCTTTTTGTACTTCTTAGTGTAATGAGATTTACTCCATTCAATCTCCTCCATCCTCCCAATCCCTAACTGTCCCCCTTTTAAGGAGGTGTTGTTTTTAAATCCTTCTATCTGAGTCACAGAAAAGTCATGAGTGTCCATCACTTCTGGCTAAGTATATTCTCTCTAATAGAGTTACAATTCTTATGAGTTCTGCCATTACTTTAAATGGAATTTTTTTTCCTATCTTTTGCTCTTGGGCTTTGTTGCTCATATATAGAAATGTTGGTGATTTATAAGGGTTTATTTTATATCCTACTGTTTTGATGAATTTATTAATTGTTTCAAGTAGGTTTTTTAAATGATTTTCTTGAGTTCTCTAAGTATACCATCATATTATCTGCAAAGAGTGAAAGTTTTGCTTCTTTGTTGCTAATTGTGATTCCTCCTATTCCTTTTTCTTCTCTTATTGCTAAAGCTAACATTTTTAATGCTATATGGAAAAGTAAAGTTCATAATGAGCAACCTTGTTTCATCTCTGCTCTTACTGGAAATGCTCCAAGTTTTCCCCATTACATATAATATTTCTTGATGGTTTTAGATAGATATTAATTATTATTTAACTTTCTAGTGTTTTTAATAGGAATGAATGGTGCATTTTGTCACAGACTATTTCAGCATCTACTGAGATAATCATGTGGTTTCTGTTGGTTTTGTTATTGATATATTTAGTTATTTTGAGTATTTTCCTACAGTTGAAGCATCCCTGCTTAACTGGTATAAATCCAACCTGATCATGGTATATTATCCTAGTAATAACTTGTAATCTCTTTGCTAAAATTTTATTTAAGATTTTTGCAACAATGTTCATTAGGAAGATTGGTCTATAATTTTCTTGGTCTGTTTTGTCCTGGTTTAGGTATTAGGATTATATTGGTGTCATAAAAGGAATTTGGAAAAGCAATTCCTATTTTTTAAAATAGTTTAGTAGAATTGGAATTAATTGTTCCTTATATGTTTGGCAGAATTCACTTGTAAATTCATCTGGACCTGGACTTTAGTCTCTTTCAAATAGCCTCTAAGGAAGGACACACAGTCTTCATAAGCCAAAGTATCATGCAAGGTTAAATCATTTCATGAGTCATTTGTACCCCCCCACCCAAGTGTACACTCATTCTCCTCTTTAGCACCCAAACCATGATACTTAAAACCCTTGCTAACTGAAATATGGATTAAGATAAGATCACTTACTCTTTGTTCTCTTTATGTCCAATTCTTCTAAGTAGGTTCCCACCCTCTGCCCTAGAAGTCTTCTGACTTAATTAACTATTCAATCTCTAAGTACTCTTCAGTACTGGGACATTGTGAAGGTCTCTCAAGAATTTTACAATTGATTGTAAAGTATGAACCAACTAGCATAGGATAACTGCATCAGAGAAAGTGCTGAGCTCTATGAGCAAGAAAGCATGAAAGTAGGTCAAAGGAAACTAAGACATATAAGTTTAGTGTTAACATCACAGTTTTTTATCTGGGCTATTTGTCTCAAACATATTTATGTCATCCTGGTCCTTTTCTATGGAAAGGCAAGAACTATACTCATATACACCAAATGCAATCTCTTCCGCTTTATTCAAATCTTTAACTATCCTAAGAGAATTTCTATTCTCAAGTTAAAAGTATCATATCTTCCCTTATAAAGTTGTATGCAATTTAATGTTCTTGACTAACATTTGTCCCCCCCCTTTTTTTTTAGATTTTTGCAAGGCAATGGGGTTAAGTGGCTTGCCCAAAGCCACAGGGCTAGGTAATTATTAAGTGTCTGAGGCTGGATTTGAACTCAGGTACTCCTGACTCCAGGGCCCTTGCTCTATCCACTGCACCACCTAACTGCCCCCCTTTTTATTTACCTTTTAATTCATCTCTTGCATCTTGTATTTGGAAATAAAATTCTCTGTTCAGTTCTGACTTTTTTTAAGAGGAAATTTTGGAAGTCCTCTATTTTGTTGAACATCCATCATTTTCCCTGACAGAATATGCTGAATTTTGAAGGGTAATATATCTTGGTTGTAAATTAAGGTCCTTTACCCTCCAAAATATGGTATTCCATGTTCTCTGGTTCCTCAGTATGGAAGCTGATAAATCCTGTGTAAATCTGATTGTTTCCTTTGAATTTAAATTGCTTCTTTCTTGCTGCTGGCAGGGTCCTCTCAATTTATCTGAGGATTCTAAGCTATGGCTATGATTGCCCTTGGAGCTTTAATCCTGTGGTCTCTTACTGGAGGAGTTCTGTATATTCTTTTAATGGCTATTTTTGTCTTCTTGCTCAAGCAGATTTTCCCAGATAATTTCTTGTAAGATATTTAAATAGGTTCTTTTTTTTTGGCTTAGGCTTTCTAGCAGTCCAATAATTCATAAATTATCACACTTTGATCAAATTTCCAGGTCATTTGCTTTTCCTAAAAGATTTTCTTCAATTTTTTTCAATCTTTGTATTTTGTTTGAAGAAATCTTATAATCTTGTGAATTCATAGTCTCTATTTGTCCAATTCTAAGCTTCAGGGCTTTATTTTCTTCAGTTAGTTTTTCCCGTTTCCTTTCCAGTTGCTTAATTTTATTCTTTGCTGAGTTACATTTCTTTTCAGGTTGGTCAGTTTTATTATTTGAATACTTACATTCTTTTTCCAGTTGGTTATTATTATTATTTTTACAGGAGTTGATTTCTTTTGTCAATTTTTCATAATTTTTCTACATGACATTTTATTTTCCATTTTTCTTCTTCCTCTCTTCATGGGTTTTTAAATTCTTTTTTAACTTCTTCTATGAGCTTTTGGATTTGAGTACAATTCATATAGTCTTTTGACTATAGGTAACTTCTGCTATAGGTAATTTTTCATTGCTTTCTTCTTCTGAGGTGGCATTGTTATCACCTTTTTTCTGTATTGTATTGTATTCTGTATTGTAGCTTTCTTTTAGTTTTTTTGTTCTTCTTGATTATTTAACTCTAATCTTAGAGTAAAGGGAGTAGAGATCCAAGGTTTTTTTCTTAATTTTATTTATTTAAGGCAATGGGGCTAAGTGACTTGCCCAAAGTTACATAGCTAGGCAATTATTAAGTGTCTGAGGCTGGATTTGAACTCAGGTACTTTTGACTTCAGGGCCAGTGCTCTATCCAATGTACCATCTAACTGCTCCCAACCAAAGCTTTTTGTGCTGGGATTGGGTCTGATCCCTGCCTTGTTGTTGACCAATATGTTGCCTATGTAGTGCAGGCATTGCCTTTGCAGAGGTTTGTTTACTCCTTTTGTCTGTCTTTGCAGTGGTTTGTTCCCAACTCAGACCTGTATTTTGCCCCAGTGTTCCCAGGGTTCACACTTTGTTTGGGCTTCCTATAAAGCTGCCAGGTTATATACTGTTGTCAAGATGTCAGGACCTGGACTGTACTGTAGCTAAAAGCCTTCTGCTGGCTTTATGCTGTACTGCCTAACTGGACTTTACTTCTTTTCCTCCAAAAAAGACAGTCCTTCACTGAAGTTCTTCCACGATGTCTATAGAAGAAAACTTCTTTGGATCTTGTCTTTTTTTGGAGGGATCTGTAGCTTTAATGTCTGTGCAGAGGTTTCATTTAGTTTGGCATAGGGAAAAGCTCTGGGAGCATATTAGCTTTACACTGCCATATTGACTCTGCCCCAAAGTTCCTTTCATTCTTGAAGAGGACTGTGACATCAGGGAGGTGATGCCATGGCAAGTTCATGAATTGAATTTGAGTGAGGAGAGTGCTATGCCAAATCACCAGTCTCACCTTCTCCTCCAGAGCCATCTGTGTCCAGTGGTCAAATATGGATCAGGATAACAGGAGATGACCCTGGATACAAAGCAAACAGGGTCAAATGACTTGCCCAAGGCCACATACAGCTAGGGAGTATCAAGTGTCTGAGTCTGGATTCAAACTCCCATCAAAGCTCCAAGGCCAGTGTTCTACCCATTGTACCATCTAACATTTTTGCCACAATGTTTTACAAAAAAAATTATTGTAAATGTACTAAATGCAAACCTTAATCTATATGCATTCATTTCACACTATAATCTTTAATTGGATTTCCTTTTTGACCACTGAAACAGAAATGTTTCCTTTGGAAGTCTCTTGAGAAACTTGTCTAGAAGATTAGTAGATGGAATCATTCAGTACAGAGAATTATTAATATAAGAAAAAAGTTTAATAAGATTTTGCAATAAATTATATTTTCCTTACGTGTTAAAGATGCAAATTATAATACCCTTTAGACTTGACACAAAATAGAGCATTTTGAATTAGAATTGAATTATAAGAAAAAGTATTAGGTATTACAGTGACAATATATTTCCTTAAAAATGAAGATCATCAAAAGTCATTCAATAGAAAAAATATAATTTTTTAGAGTTTTAACTAACAATTATTTTTTTGAACTTCAACAAATCTGCAATGATTTTTAAAAAAATTATTCTTATTTAATTTATATACTGTTTTACCTTCAATTGCTTTTAAATCTATTAATTGCTTAATATTGCCAGTCCACTTAAACTATAATTTTCACTTTTCATCACCTGGAAAATAAAAATAATTAGGTCTGCTCAGCTTAACTTTAAGGATAATTTTAAGAAATTAATAATAAATAAATAAAAGATGCTAGACTTCCAGCCAAGACAGACACTGTGATGCGTGCTCTCTCTTTCCACTTGGAAATAACATGGGAGAAACCTCTTGATGGAGATTTGATCAACAAGGACTAGAGAGAGAGAGAGAGAGAGAGAGAGAGAGAGAGAGAGAGAGAGAGAGAGAGAGACAGAGGTTGGGGGAGGGACACCTATCCAGAGGGTCTGTTTTGGGGAATGTGGGTGAACCAGGAGACAGGAACAGAGGATCAGCTGGGGATGGCAGCGCCTTTGCCTCAGTCTTGGAGACTTGATGGGTGGTGGCTGTGAGATCTAGCTTTAGCTGAGGAGTCTTTGGTCAGGGCTTCCAGCACAGAGTCTCAGAGCACACCTGGAGAGCAGCCAGCTGGGCCAGGGACCTGAACTCTTTGCTTCCAGTGGAGCCCTTTGCCCAGAACAAACAATAAACAATCCTCCCAAACCCCCTCAGGGTTACAGAGCTCATTCAACAAAAAGAGATTAACTCCCTCCCCCAGGTCACAGCCCAGTTTTCAACTCAGACCCTATTACTGAGGACTTAACTCCAGAGAAAGCAACCAGCCCCAGCCTACTGGCTGGCCCTTGGAATTACTAAACCAAGTGAACAAAGCCTCTAGGATCCTCAAAAGCAAACCTCTGAGAGCCATCTCCCCCACCCACAACACAAGATGAAAAAAGACCAGAGAAAAGGGGGCCATGGAGAAATACTTAGAAGAGTCAGATCCTAACCCAGAGAGGACTAGCACTGCTGAGGAGAATATGAATTGGTCTCCAGCCCAGAAAGACTTCATTGAAGAAATCAGGCAGGAGTTTAAAATTCAATTGGAAAAATTGGGAAAAGAAACTCAAGAGAAAATTAACATCTCGCAACAAGAAAAGAAATCCACGGAAATTACAATTGGATAAATACAAAATGAGAATAACTCTCTCAGATCTTCCATTGGGCAAATGCAAAATGAAAATTATTCTCTCAAATCCTCAATTGGGCAAATACAAAAAGAAAATAATTTTCTCAAATCCTCAATTGGACAAATGCAAAAGGAAAATGATTCTCACAAAACTACATTTGGGCAAATAGAAAAGTTCTTCAAAAATTGAATGGACCAAATGGAAAAGGAGTTGCAAAAGATAAAGGAAGAAAAATCTTCTCCTCTAAAAAAAAAGAATGGAATTGGCAGAAACTAATGACTTCATGAGACAGCAAGAATGTGTTCAACAAAACTAAAAGATCAAAAATATAGAAAAAAATGTAAAATACCTCATCAGCGAAACCACTGACCTCAAGAATAGATCAAGATGGAAGAATGTGAGAATTACTGGCCTTTCTGAGAACATTGAAAAGAAAAAGAGCCTGGACTTAATATTACAGGATATACTGATGGAAAAAAATTTCCCTGATATCATGGAACCAGAGGGCAAAATAGTTATTGAGAGAATACATTGATCCCCTCCAGAAAGAGATCCTAAACTGTACTAGGGCATTAAAAACCTAATGATCAATTGCAGAGAGGCAGAAAGAGTGAATACATCTTTCTTAGATCATAATGCAACAAAAATCATACACAATATTGTGCCAGGGAGATACAGACCCAGAAATAATTGGAAACTAAATAACTTCATTTTAAAGAATGGGTGGATCAAGCAACAAGTTATAGAAAGAATTAATTATTTCATCCTAGATAATGACAATAATGATACAACATACCAATTCCTAAGGGATACACTCAAGGTGTCTGTCAGGGGATATATTATATCTTTAAATGTGCACATGAATAAATTAGAAAAAGAAGATGTCATTGAACTAAATATGCTACTAAAAAAATTAGAGAAAGAGAAAATTAAAAACCTCTAATTAAATACCAATTAGAAACTCTAAAAGTTAAAGGAGAAATTAATAAAATGGAAAGCAAGAAAACTATTGAACTAATAAATAAAACCAAGAGCTTGTTTTAGGGAAAAAACCGATAAAATTGATAGCCCTCTGGTCAATTTGATTAAAACAAAAGAAAGAAGAAAACTAAATTGCCTGTATTATAAATGAAAATGGTGAACTCACCACCAATAGTGAATAAATTAAAGTAATAATTCAGATTTATTTTACCCAACTCTATTCTAATAAATTTGACAATCTAAGTGAAATGAATGAATATTTACTAAAGTATAAGTTGCCCAGATTAAATGAAGAGGAAATTAAAAACCTAAATAACCCTATCTCAGAAAAAAGAAATCAACAAGCCATCATTGAACTCCCTAAGAAAAAATCTCCAGGGCCAGATGGATTCACAAGTGAAATCTATTAAACATTTAAGGAATAATGGGTTCCAATTATATACAAATTCTTTGGAAAAATAGGTGAAGATTTACCTCTGTCTAACTCTTTCTATGCCACCAATATGGTGCTGATACCTAAATCAGAAAAAATTAAAGCAGAGAAAAAAACTATAGATCTATCTCCCTGATGAATATAGATGCAATAATCTCAAATACAATCTTAGCAAAATGATTACAAGTTATCACTAGGATAATACATTAGGATCAAGTAGGAGTTATCTCAGGAATGCAGGGTTGGTTCAATATTAGGAAAACTGTTAGTATAATTAATTACATCAATAACATACCTATCAGAAAACATGATCATATCAATAGATGCCGGAAAAGTTTTTGATAAGATACAGCACCCATTCCTTAATAAAAACACTAGAGAGAGTGTAGGAATAAATGGTTTGTTTCTTAAAATAATAAACTGTATCTCTCTGAAACCATTAACAAGCACTATATGCAATGGGGATAGGCTTGAGGCATTTCCAATAAAATCAGGGCTGAAACAAGTTTACTCATTATCACCACTGCTATTCAATACTGTATTAGCTTCAGCAATAAGAGAAGAAAAAGAAGTTGAAGGAATTAGAATAGGGAAGGAGGAGACAAAACTCTCACTCTTTGCTGATGACATGATGGTATACCTAGAGAATCCCAAAAAGTCATCTAAAACTGTACTAGAAATAATTAGCAACATTAGCATACAAGAATGTAAAATAAAGCCTCATATATCTTCAACTTTTCTAACTATGACTAGCAAGATATGGCAGAAAGAGCTAAAAGAGAAATCCCATTCAAAGTAACCTCAGGTAGAATAAAATACCTGGGAGTCCACCTGCCAAGGCAGACTCAAAAACTTTTTGAAAACAATTACAAAACTCTTCTCATGCAAATAAACTCAGATTTAAATACCTGGGAATATATCAATTGTTCATGGATAGATCACATTAATATAATAAAAATGATAATTCCACTAAAATACTTGTTTTGCTCCCTATCAATCAAAATTCCAAAAAAAAAAAATTAATGAGTTAGCAAAAAGTTGTAGGTAAATTTAGATGGAGAAATAAAATGTTCAGAATTTCCAGGGATTCAATCAAAAAAGTGCAAAAGAAGGTGTCTTAGCCCTACCAGATCTAAAATTATATTTTAAAGCATCAGTCGTCAAAACTGCCTGGTATTGGCTAAGAAATAGAATCATGGGTCACTGAAATAGACTAGGTGCAATAACAGGAAATGATTATAGTAATCTGCTGTTTGATAAACCCAAAGCATCCAGCTATTGGGATAAAAACTCTCTCTCCTTAATAAAAAACTGTTGGGAAAATTGGAAGTTTGTATGGAAGAAACTTAGGTTAGACCAACACCTCACACCCTATACCAAGTTAAGATCCAAATGGATACAGGATTTATTCATAAAAACAATATTATAAGCAAACTAGAAGATCAAGGAGTAGTTTGCCTGTGAGATCTATGAAAAGGGAAACAATTTTTGACCAAGGAAGAGAGTTAGAGAACATCATTCAAAAAAAACTAGATAATTTTGGCTACATTAAATTAAAAAGCTTTTGCACAGACAAAACGAAAATCAAAAGAAATGTAGTAAATTGAGAAACAATTTTTGCCTCTAGTATTTCTGACAAAGGACTCATTTCTAATGTATACAGAGAAATGAGTCAAATTTCCCCCCCCCAAAAAAATAAAACAAGCCATTTCCCAATTGACAAGTGGTCAAAGGATATACAAAGGCAATTTACAGCTGAGAAAATCAAAGAAATCCATATTTATATGAAAAAAAATGTGCCAAATCATTACTTATTATAGAAATTCAAATTAAAGCATCTCTGAGATACCACCTCACACACCTCAGACTAGCCAATATGACCAGAAAGGACAATGATCAGTGTTGGGAGGGATGCAGGAAATCTTGGATACTAATACATTATTGATGGAGTTGTGAACTCATTCAACCTTTCTAGAGAGCAGTTTAGTATTATGCCCAAAGGGAATTATGTGAATACCATTTGATCCAGCAATACCACTACTGGGTCCATACCCTGAAGAGATGATAAAAAAGGGTAAAAACATCACTTGTACAATAATATTTGTAGCAGCCCTGTTCTGTTTGTGGTAGCAAAAAAATTGTAAATTAAATGAATGCACTTCAATTAGGGAATGGCTTAACAAACTGTGGTACATGTATGTCATGGAACACTATCATTCTATTAGAAACCAGGAGGGATGGGAATTCAGGGAACCCTGGAAAGATTTGCATGAACTGGTGCTGAGTGAGATTAGCAGAACCAGAAAAAAACATTGTATACCTTAACAGCAACATAGGAGTGATGCTCAGCTCTGATGGACTTGTTCATCCTTTCAGTGAAACAACCAGGAACATTTTGAGCTATCTGCAATGGAGAATACCATCCATATCCAGCGAAAGAATTATGGAGTTTGAACAAAGACCAAAGACTATTACTGTCAAATTAGAAGAAAAAAAGCATTATATTATTATGTAATTTTACTAGCTTATACTTTATTTTTCTTCCTTAGGGATATGATTTCTCTGCCATCACATTCAACTGAGATCACAATGTATAACATGGAACCAATGTAAACACTAACAGAATGCCTTCTGTGGATGGTGGGGGGAGAGGAGCAAGAATGAGGGAAAAAATTGTAAAACTCAAAATAAATGAAATATTTCTTTAAAAAAAAGATAGATGCTAAGGTACTATGTAATCTGTAAAGTGAAAGGTATCATTATTTTATTGTAAATTTTATAGTCAACTTAAATAATCAGAAGTTACTATATATAGGTGCATTTTTTTCCTTTTCTTCATTTTTCAGTCATATCTGAGTCTTCATAATCCCATTTAGAGTTTTCTTGGCAAACGCACTGGAGTAGTTTACCATTTCTGTCACCAAATTATTTTATAGATGAGGAGCCTGAAGTAAACAAGGTTAAATGAATTATTCAGAGTCACACAGCCAGTAATTATCTGAAAACAGATTTGAACTCAAGAAGATAAGCCTTTGTGATTCCAGGCACAGCCACAGCACTCTACCTATTGCACTTCTTTGTGGTATAATTTAGATGCTTAAATATGTATAAAATGTTACAATTGTGTGTATATTGCATATAATAAACATGTCTAGTAGTACCTATAGTACATATTAGTACCTAATATGTAGATATGAATACTATCCATTGCATTTGTATAGAAATCTCTCCCATGAGGAAACTTTCTCTACCAGTAGAGATTCTAAACTTTGCAACAAGCATAAGTATATATACTATGTGCGATGATCAACCTTGATGCACTTGTTTATTCCATCAGTGCCATAATCAGGGACAATTTGGTTCTGTCTGCAATGGAGAATACCATCTGTATCCAGAGAAATAACTGCGAAGTATGAACAAAGACCAAAGACTAGTTCCTTTAATTTAGGAAAAAAATCCCTGATATCTTATTTTCTGATCTTGCTATCTCTTAAACTTTATGTTTCTTCCTTAAGGATATGATTTCTCTCTCATCACATTCAATTTGGTTCAATGTATACCATGGAAACAATGTAAAGACTGGAAAATTGCCTTCTGTGGGGGTTGGGTAAAGGGAAGCAAGATTAGAGGAAAAATTGAAAAACTCAAAATAAATAATATCTTTATAATTAAAAAAGAAAAAGAAAAAAGAATGGTTCATAGAAATTAAAGATTAATTATATTGATTATTAGATCTCTTGATTGTTTGGGTTGTTGGACTTTTAAATAAAATAATAGAAAAGTCAAAAAATAAGTATATACTATGTGTTTGTGTGTATATGCATAGGTATGTATGAATGTATACAAAAATATACACATTCATATAGGAATACATAAAACACATATGTATAAGCATTGTATATATGTTTGTATGGAGACATATGTATGCATTTTATGTGTATATAATATCAGCCTTACCTGATAGCACCATAATAATAAGTAACATAGCCCAATTCTTCCCGCAATTCTTACAACCAGTATTAAAAAACACTGGAATAAATAGGAAGTAGGAAGCTTGCAAGAGTAGAAGCAACTAGTAATATCTATTGATGAAATTGGAACTGAGACCTCCCTAAATCTATATAACCATAGACCTTGATTGTGCATATGATGGATTTAGCAAGGAAATTAGAGTTAGGAATTCCCAACAACTATATTCTAGATCTAAATTTTTTTCCTTCATTTTCAAAAAAGACCATGATATCAGAGATGATGCCATGACAAGCAAATGAACTGAATTTGAGAGAAAGGGTGTGTGTTAAGTTACTGCCCTCACTTTCTCCTCAAGAGTCAACTGGGTCCAGTGGCCAGCTGTGACTCTTGACAACTGCAGATGGCCCTATATGTGAGGTAATCAGGATGAAGTGATTTTACCCAGGTTATCTAGTAAGTGTCGATTTGGAGTCAGGTCCTTCTAGCTCCAGGACTGGTGCTCTATCCACTGCACTACCCAATTACCTTTGTGTGCCAGACAAAAAAGCAGGAAAAGAAGTAGAAAGAAGATATGTGACATTCACTCTGGAGAGATTTTACTGGTTCAACTGCCAGTCTAAGTTTGGGCTTGTAGTCGAGGGACTGCAGCAGTATTCTGTCAATCAACCTAAAAATTTTTCCTTTACTTGAAGATCTATTGGAAGACAGACCAGTAGAAAGACTATATTTGTGTTGCCAAGATACAAACCAGGGAGTGAAGCTTACAAAATTCAGACTGAGGGTAATGATCCATGTACACCCAGTATCAGACTGCTTAAGTTGTTCTTAAAGTTTGAAGGTCACCAGACTAAGAAGCCACTGGTAACTGTGACGAATATATCATTCAACACCAAGATGAAAGAGAAAAATGACAAGGAAGACAAAAAAGAACTAAGTAAGACACAGGCATTCCCTCTAGAAGTGGGCAAAGGTTATCCCTAATATAAAGTACATTTTTGAAAATAAAAGCTGAAAGAATGAGAAATCAAAATAGGAATTCCAAGATAAAAAATGTATCAGAGGCATACAAATAAAAAAGAAAGAAAATATGTCCAAAGCATTCATCAATAAAGCAAAGTAGTTTAGAAAAACTTTATAAAAAATTTAAAGGCTATTTTGAACTAAATAAGAGGGGTAGAGGCAACATTTAAAAAAGGAAAGATTTATACAAAAGACTTGGTAGTAGAATGATATTTAGGAAAAGAGTTAAAAATCTTATCCTTTATCATCAGTCCTCATAAAAGTTAGAATGGATGAAACAGGAGTCAATTACTCAGGGATAACAAGAAATATTAAACACAAGGTAACAAAAAGAAAAACAGAAGAAAATGAAATTTATATAAAAAATAATTCTTCTAGAAAACAGATTGAGAGACAGTTAATAATTACTATACTCATTGAAAGAGAAGAGAGAAAGAGAGAAAAAAACAGAGACAGAAACATAGAGACAATTGTACACACTGTATATAATCTTATATGAAAATTGTTCAAATCTATTAAAATAAAAGGCTAAGTAATAATATAATTGAATAAGCTTCTCTTGAAAGATATACAAACAGAAAAAAAAATCAGGTCAAAGAAAAACACATTTTTAAATAGTTATAAAGAAAATAGCTCAAATACTGAGTTATCACAGTCAAGATTACATATTTGGTAATTAAGAGAACGAAGAGGGGCTTGAATTATAATACTCCTGAAGGCAGAAAATCTAGACCTATAACCAAAAATATTTGACCTAGCAAAATTGTTCCTAATGCAAAAGGGCAAAATCAGAAGTGGATGATATAGAAAATTTCTATAAATTCCTTAAAAGCAGGTCAAAACTACAATTACCTAGCTATGTGACCTTAAGGCAAGTCACTCTTAATCCCATTGCCTTAAATAAATAAAATTTTGAAAAAACAGGTTAAAACTGAATAGAAACTTTGACATGTAAACATATAAGTCAAACAAAATATAAAAGCAAATATGTTAAAGAGGACTGTACAAAAATAAGTTTAGATTGGGGAGGCTAGGTGGCCCAGTGGATAAAGCACCAGCCCTGGAGTCAGGAGTACCTGGGTTCAAATCCGTTCTCAGACACTTAAGAATTACCTAGCTGTGTGGCCTTGGGCAAGTCACTTAACCCTATTTGCCTTGCAAAAACCTAAAAAAAAATAAGTTTAGATTCTAAAAGGAAGAGATGCAAGTGTCTCTCAGAACCCTACTGTCAATAGGAGTGAGTAAAATCAAGTAGTATTTATGATTTTCCCATTCTGAGTATCTTAATAGAATCAATCTTAAACAAGCTTAAAACAAAAACAAAAAAATAATACAAAAGAACAAAAATAGGAGAACTTTATCATTTCACATGATCAAGATTTAGAATACTATACAAATATTACTCAATTTGTTATGGAGTGTGGAGTAAGCTATAACTCTTATCCCAATTTCTACCACATCAATTTTTCCCAATAATAATTATCCAAAAAGGAATTCTCACCTAAATAATTACTATCTTGGAATTTATTGGAGTGTTTGGTCTATTTCTGATTCCAACTTATTTGGTCACTTATCTGTTTTTCATATAATTATATTTCTTGGTTGATATAACTTTTATAATATGTTTTGGAGGTTTGTTAAGTGTTGATTCCTTTTATTACTATATTTTCGTTGTTTCCCTTAGTTGTGCAGATTTTTCCTTTCTTTAAATTGATCTTATTACTCTAGCATGGCTTTCCCCACATGTAGCATACAGATGTTTTATTTGACTTAAAAAAGAGTAAGAAAAGATACCTCTGTCTTTTTACACCCTAAAATAATTTCTTTAATTCAAAAATTTTGCTGAGTATAAACATTTAATTAAATGTTATAATTTGGAAATGTTTAAGACAATATAATAATCAAATGTATACTTAATTTTGATTGTGGATCATCATTTTATTTGAAAATATTTGGTTCAATATTTGTTTCAACACCAAATGTGATCTTAAACCTGGTTCTTCATCAAATGTATGTATTTCCTAGATCCACATGACAGTTTAAAAAATATTTTAGTAGATGGTGGAGGAAAGAAGCATTCCTCAGAGCTCTTCTAAAGTCTTCTCTAAGCAATTTGATAATTATGCCTGAAATTGAATTCTGGAATAGCAGATGCAACACTTTTTTTTTAGCCCAAGACAACTTAGGAAATCAGCAAGAAAGGTCTGTCTCAGTAGACTAATGGTTAGACAGATTTCAAATACAAGGCTAACTGTACAACTCAGGTTATACCCCTGAAAATCAACAATGAACCCTGGAGGTGTAGCAGTAATTTAGAAAACTCTCAGACAATGGAACAGGGTGAGGGGTTATGGGATATCAGACAACTGGTAGAAAGCAGATTGAAAAGGACATTTTCCTTGACATGGATTCTGAATCATGAGGATTACTCCCATACTCACCTTCATTTCACAGTTCTTGGGACGAAAATAATGATAGCATTTGAGCCATGGGGTTCGGGGATCCAGGTCCTTCTTCTTCAAGTCGAGAGTTTATTGTTTGTTCTATGGGAATAACTGAGTAACTGAGAAAGACCCTGGTCTCAATTCAAGACAATACAAGAGCACAATAGATGAGCTCTGTCTCAAAAGGTAGGGGTGAGCATGGGAAATTCAGTGCAAGGAACACAGATTATGCTTTGGGAATTCCTTCACTGGCAGAGACAGCAGCTTCTGGATTTCTCAGTCCATAGAATAGCAACTGTGGGTGTTGAAGAGAAGGGGACCTGGTCACAATTCCAGGGTAGGAGGGATGCCAGCACTGGTGAATACAGAAGAATAAAATTACTTCCTGGATTAAAAATAACATCAGAAAAATAGTAAATACATATGTCTTTTGATCATACTATCTTGTAAAAAAGGGAAAAACCTAAAGACAACAATTTCTGAAATGAACTCAGTGACTTCTCTGCTAAAAAAGCAAAATCCAATTTTAATATAAATTTTAATATCTAATGCAATTTTAAAATTAGAAAAAACAAGCATAGAAAATTATTATGTGATAAGAAAAATCCAAATAAAAATAGAAAAAAAAAATGAAGTCAAAGCAGTGTCAAATCAAAGAATGAATGGGTCATGGTGCAAAAAAAAAAAATCCTGGAAAATCTTTTAAAAATGTTAAAATTAGGGGTGGCTAGTTGCACAGTGGATAGAGCACCGGCCTTGGAGTCAGGAGTACCTGAGTGTAAATGCAGTCTCAGACACTTAATAATTGCCTGGTTATATGGCCCTGGGCAATCCACTTAACCCCATTGCCTTGCAAAAACCTAAAAAAAATGTTAAAATTAAATAAGAGACATAGAGGAAAAATAAGGAAAAGAAATGAGAGTGAAGAAAGAAAATTATGCAAGAGTCAACAAACTGTTAGAAGATGCAAAAATAATAATACATAAGAAAATAACACCCTAAGGAAAAAAATTGACAAAAAGTAAAAAAGGAACAAAATTCAACTAAATGAAAGAGTGTAAAAAAGATTAGAATTGGAGGCAACTAGGTGGTGAGCCCTGAAGTCAGGAGTACCTGAATTCAAATCCAACTTCAGACACTTAATAATTACCTAACTGTGTGACCTTGGGCAAGTCACTTAACCCTGTTGCCTTATATAAAAATAAATTTAAAAAAGAGTAGTATTGGAGAGGAAAAGAGAAGAGAAGAGAAAAATAAAGAGAAATGTGGAATTGTATATTCTAATAAAAAAGGATCTTGGCCATCTCCAATATGCACTGATCACACTTTCACTTTTGGAAATTGTTTTAGCTTATTTGATAGGGCAGAAATAAAGAAACTTTTGTTTGAAACACTAAAGAACCAAGCACAACAACAAAAATAAGCAATCTTCTATAAGAAAAAGTAGACTTATAGAAGACAAAGATAAGTGAATTATCCTGTTTCCCAACGTCTAATTTACATGTGACAGATGAAGACTATTACTTATAAAACTAGAAAAACCAACACTTTTAACAGTTTATTTTCCAATTCTCTCAGCTACTTCCAGAGAAGGAGAGGACAGAAGAGGAGGGGAGGGAAGGGGAGGAAGAGAGCAAAAAAGAGGAGAGGGGAGGGAAAGATTAACACTACCAAAAGATCTTAGCAGATAGAAAACTCACTGAATAATCTAGAGCTGTAGTAAAAAGTTCCAACAGTTTAAAATGCACTAATTATAACCAGTAACAATTCTAATAACAAACAACAAATTCTACAAGAAACCGGGAAAGAGACCTTTACATATAAAAGAAAGGGAATTCAAATGACACATGGTATTCTATTACTGCCATTAACATTCTTAAAATCAGAGAAGCTCAAGATGCAACCTCAAAATGAAATGACATATCAAGCACCTGATTCTAAATATTAATGAAAAAAGATTATTGAATAATAGATAGGTATTTGAAAAAAAGGTTTTCAAGGATAGAAGATAAATGTAAGGAAATAATTCAACTTACATTATAGTGAAGCAGATAAAACACAGATGGATAAATAAATGCATTTCTAATTAAAGTAATAAAGTAATAAATTACCAGAAATAAATGAAATTATGCCATATTTAGAGATTTTTAAAAAGGGGATATATAAAAAGAGAAACTTTCCTGTGGGATTGAAAAATAACAATATAAATATCTTCAAGAAATTTCTAAATGAACTTTTTAAAAAATCAAAAATTAAACAGAGTAGCAATGTTGTGGTATCATACTTGAAATATGGTGTACAATTAATTTATTTGAAAATATATATCCTGTGGAATTAATTAACAGAATAGAAAAAAGGCATAATATGAGAAAGAGAGAAGGAGCACTCAAAAGGGAAATGCACAAAGTACCCTTTATCAATCCATGGTACACAAAAAAAGGAAAAATAATTTTTAAGTGTCTAAAGAAGAAAAGGGGCCACAGGAGAAAGGAAGAATGGATGAGGAAGCAAAGAGAGGGATAGGGAAATAAAGTGAAAGTTTTCTACTTTCTACCTCTCTAATCCATTTCAATGGGGGTATGATGAGGAATAAAGACATTCTGTTACAAGGTTAATGGGGGTAATTTGCAAGTATTAGAACTCAAGAAAATCACTTCTTTTAATACAGTAATGGTAGAACACTATCCTACACCAGGAGAAAAGAAATTGCCCAGTGTGAGAAATGGACATCCAGAAAGGTGAGAGGGCATTCATCCAAAGAGGAAATTATATGACAAATGAGAAAGAAAATGATTATGGAACAGAACAAGCTACCCTTTTACTACATGGCTTTGGATACAGAAACTTAGCAAGAAGACAAAAGAAGAGGAAGAAAGAAGAAGGAGAAGAAGAAGGAGGAGGAGGAGGAGGAAAAGAAGAAGAAGAAGAAGAAGAAGAAGAAGAAGAAGAATGAGGAGGAGGAGGAGGAGAAGAAGAAGGAAGAGAAGAAGAAGGAGGAGGAGAAGGAGGAGAAAGAGGGGAAGGAGAAGGAAAAGGAGAAGAAAAGAAGAAAGAAGGAAGAAGAAATAGCATTTATATAGTACCTAGTATAAGACAAAGTCTTTAAAAATAGCTCTTTTGATTCTGAGAAATCAGAATTGCTGTTATTACTTATTGTTATTAAATTATTTACATTTTTGAATTATAAGGATTTTATTTATTTTGAGTTTTTCAATTTTTCCCCCTAATCTTACTTCCCTCTGCCCCCCCCAGAAGGTAATTTGCCAGACTTAACATTGTTTCCATGGTATACATTGATCCAAATTGAATATGATGATAGAGAAATCATATCGTTTAATGAAGAAACATAAAGTATAAGAGATAATAGGATCAGACAATAAGATATCAGGTGTTTTGTCTAAATTAAATGGAATAGTCCTTGGTCTTTGTTCAAATTCAAGAATTCTTTCTCTGGATACAGATGGTATTCTCCATTGCAGACAGCCCCAAACTGTCCCTTATTGTTGCACTGATGGAATGGGTGAATCCATCAAGGTTTATCATCACCCCCATGTTACTGTTAGGGTGTACAATGCTTTTGTGGTTCTGCTCATCTCACTCAGCATCAGTTCATGCAAATCCCTCCAGGCTTCCCTGAATTCCAAGCCGCACTGGTTTCTAATAGAACAATAGTTCTCCATGACATACATATACCACAGTTTGCTAAGCCATTCCCCAATGGAAGGACATTTACTTGATTTCCAATTCTTTGCCACCACTAGCAGGGCTGCTATGAATATTTTTGAACAAATAATATTTTTAACCTTTTTCATCATCTCTTCAGGGTATAGACTCAGTAGTGGTATTGCTAGATCAAAGGGTATGCACATTTTTTTGCCCTTTGGACACAATTCCAAATTGCTCTCCAGAAAGTTTGGATGAGTCCAACAAGAATGTAATAGTGTCCCAAATTTCCCACAACCCTTCCAACAATGATGATTGTCCTTTCTGGTCATATTGACCAGCCTGAGAGGTGTGAGGTAGTACCTCAGAGAAGCTTTAATTGGCATTTCTATAATAAGTAATGATTTAGAGCAATTTTTCATATGACTATGAATTGCTTTGATCTCCTTATTTGCAAATTGTCTTTGCATATCCTTTGACTATTTGACAATTGGGGAATGGCTTGTATTTTTTTTAAATTTGACTCAGTTCTCTGTATATTTTAGAAATGAATCTTTTGTCACACACATTAGTTGTAAAGAGTGTTTTCCAGTTTACTACATTTCTTTTGATCTTGGTGACAGTGGTTTTGTCTGTGCAAAAGCTTTTTAATTTAATATAATCAAAATCATCTAGTTACCTTTCAGTGATAGTCTCCATCTCTTGCTTAGTCATAAACTGCTTCCCTTTCCATAGATCTGACAGGGAAACTATTCCTTGATTTTCTATTTTGCTTATAATATTGCTTTTTATGTCTAAATCCTGTATCCATTTTGATCTTATCTTGGAATAAGGTGTGATCTAATCTAAGTTTCTTCTATACTAACTTCCAATTTTCCCAGCATTTTTATTGAAGAGAGTTTTTAATCCCAATATCTGAACTCTTTGGGTTTATCAAACAGCAGATTACTATAAGTGTTTCCTGCTATTGCACCTAGTCTATTACAGTGGTCCACCACTCTTTTTCTTAGCCAATACCAGACAGTTTTGAGGACCGATGCTTTATAATATAATTTTAGATCAGGTAGGGATAAGCCACCTGCTTTTGCACTTTTTTTCATTGAACTCTTAGAAATTCTTGACTTTTTTATTTCTCCATATGAATTTTCTTACAACTTTTTTAACTCATTAAAGTAATTTTCTTTGGATTGGTAGGGCACTACAAAGGTAGTTTAGTTTTGTTAGAATTGTCATTTTTATTATATTAGCTCAAACTATCCAAGAGCAGTCGATATTTGCCCAGTTATTTAAATATGATGTTATTTGTGTGAGAAGTGTTTTGTAATTGTTTTCAAAAAGTTTATGAATCTGCCTTGGCAAATAGACTCCCAGGTATTTTATATAGTCTGAACATAATTTGAAATAGATTTCTCTTTTGTCTCTTTACACTGCATCTTGCTAGTCATATATAGAAAAGTGGAGGATTTATGAGGCTCTGTTTTATATCCTGTGACTTTGCTAAATTTGCTAAGCATTTCTATTAGATTTTTAGATGACTTTTTGGGATTCATCTGCAAAGAATGAGAGTTTTGTCTCTTCCTTCCCAATTCTAATTCATTCATTTTTTTCCTTCTCTTATTGCTGAAGTTAACATTTCTAATTCAATATTGAATAGTAGTGTTAATAATGGGCATCCTAGTTTCACCTCTGATATTACTAGAAATGCCTCTAGCCTCTCCACATTGAATATAATGCTTGTTGATGGTTTCAGGTAGATACTGTTTATTATTCTAAGGAAAAATCCATTCATTCCTAAACTCTCTAGTGTTTTTAGTAGGAATGGATGCTGTATTTTGTCAAAAGCCTTTTCAGCATCTATTGATATAATCATATAATTTCTGATAGACTTGTTGATATAATTAATTATTCTAACAGTTTTACTAATTTGAACCAAATCTGCAATCCTGGGACAAATCTTATTGCTCAAAATGTATTATCCTAGTGATAACTTGTAATTGTTTTGCTTAGATTTTATTTAAGATTTTTCCATTTTTATTCATCATGGAGATAGGTCTATAATTTTCTTTCTTTGCTTTAACTCTTCCTGGTTTAGGTATCAGCAACATATTGGTGTAATAGAAAGAGTTAGGTAGAGTTCTGTCTTCACCTATTTTTCCAAAGAGTTTGTATAGAACCAATCGTTCATTAAATGTTTGATAGAATTCACTTATTAGACCCTTGGGTAATTCAATGATGACTTGTTGAATTTCTTTATCTGAGATAGGGTTGTTTAGATATTTAATCTCCTCTTCATTTGATCTGGGCAATTTATATTTTAATAAATATTTGTCCATTTCACTTAGATTGTCAAATTTATTGGCACAGAGTTGGGCATGATAATTCTGAATTATTACTTTAGTTTTCTCCTCATTGGTGGTGATTTCACCTTTTTCATTTATGATATTAGCAATTTGGTTTTCTTCTTTCCTTTTTTCATCAAATTGACCAGAGGTTTATCAATTTTACAGGTTATTTCATAAAACCAACTCTTGGTTTTATTTATTAGTTCAATAGTTTTCTTGCTTTTGATTTTATTACTTTCTCCTTTAAATTTCAGAATTTATTATTTGGTATTTAATTGGGGGTTTTTAATTTGTTCTTTCTCTAATTTTTAGTTGTATATTTAGTTCATTGTTTTCTTCTTGTTCTAATTTATTCATGTAAGCATTTAAAGATATTATATGATTCCCTGATGGCTGCTTTGAGTGATTTCCAAAGGTTGTGGTTTGTTTTTTTCATTATTGCTATTATCTAGGATAAAATATTTAATTCTTTCTAAAATTTCTTGTTTGATTCACTCATTATTTAAAATGAGGTTATTCAGATTCCAATTAGTTCTGGGTCTATATCTCACTGGCCCTATATGGCATATGATTTTTATTGCACTGTGATCTGAGTAAGATGTATTCATTATTTCTGCCTTTCTGCAATTTATTATTAGGTTTTGATGTCCTAAGACATGGTCAATTTTTCTATACCTGTCATGTTCTGCAGTGAAAAAGGTATATTCCTTTCTATCCCCATTCAATTTCCTCCATAAATCTATCATATCTAGATTTTCTAACAATCAATTTACTTCCTTAATTTCTTTCTTGTTTATTTTATGATTCTATTTATCTAAATCTGGGAACAGGAGGTTGAGATCTCCCAATAGTAGAGTATTGTTGTCTATGCCTTCCTGTAGTTCTTTCAGCTTCTCCTCTAAGAATTTGGATGCTATGCCATTGGGTGCATTCATATTCAGTATTGAAATCACTTTATTGTCTATGGTACCTTTTAGGAGGATAAAGTTTCCTTCCTTATCTCTTTTAATGCTATCAAAATTTTCACCTGTTTTGTGTGAGATAAGGATTGCTACCTCTGCTTTTTTCACTTCAGCTGAAGCAAAATATAATTTACTCCAACCTTTTTACTCTATATGTATCTCTCTGCTTCAAATGACTTTCTTGTAAGCAACGTATTGTAGAATTCTGGCTTTTTTATCCACTCTGCTATTCTCTTATGTTTTAAGGGAGAGTTCATCCCATTCACATTCAAAGTCATAATTACTAAGTCTTTATTGCTCTCTATGCTATCTTCCCTCTGTTTGCATTTTACCCCCTTTTTCCCCTTTATCAGTACTCCCCGGTGTTTTTTTCTGAATACCCCCCTTTCAGTGTGTTTGCCCTCCAGTATCACCCCCACCACTTTCTTTACCCTTTCCCTTTATTCCTTTTCCCTTCCCTCCCTTCTGTTAGTTCCTCTTTTTCTCCCTCTACCTGTCTCTGTCCCCCCCCCCCCCTTTTCCCCATTTAATACTGAAAGGCAAGATGTTTTTAAGTTAACTGAGTGTGTATGTATGTTAACTTTAAGTCAAGTCTGATGAGAAGATTTGGGTGTTTCTCATCACTGCCCTCCTTCCCCTCTATTACCTCAGGTCTTTTGTATCTCTTAATGCAATGATATTTGGCCCCATTCAATCCCCTCCCTCCTCCATGTCCTTCCTGCCCCCCTTTTTAAGGATGAAGTTTTTTTTTAAATCATTCTATCTGAGTCATAGGAAATCCTGAGTATCCATCACTTCTGGATAAGTATATTCTCTCTAATAGAGTTACAATTCTTGAGTTCTTAGAGTCTTTCTCCCAAGTAGGGATATAGTCAATTTCATCCAATTGGGTAGCAGTCACATGGATAAGTCATGAGTGTCCATCATTTCTGGCTAAGTATATTCTCTCTGATAGAGTTACAATTCTTCAGAGTTATGAGACTCTTTTCCCCATGGTGGGATATAGCCAGTTTCTTTTTATTGGACAGCAGTATTTTTCTTTACCCCCCCCCTTTTCTACCTTTTCATGTCTCTTGAACCTCCTGTTTGTTGTCTGAATTTTCAGATTACCTCTGGTTTTTTCATCAGGAATTGTTGGAAGTCTTCCACTTTGTTAAATATTCATCTTTTCCCCTGAAAGAGAAGTCTCAGCTTTGCTGGATAGTGGATTGTTGGCTGCATTCCAAGCTCCCTTGATCTTCAGAACATCCCATTCCAAGCCCTTTGATCCCTTAATGTTGATACATCCATGTCCTGCATAATCCTTACTGTGGCTCCTGGTATCTAAATTGTTTCTTTCTGGCTGCTTGCAGAATTTTCTCTTTTATCTGGGTTCTGGAATTTGGCTACAACATTCCTTGATGTTTTCATTTTCTGGATGGGAGCAATGTATTCTTTCAATAACTACTTTTCCATCTGGTTCCATGATTTCAGGGCAATTTTCCTTCAGTAAATCCTGTAATATTAAGTTAGGGTTTTTTTTTTTCACTTCTATGTTTTCAGGAAGACCTATAATTCTCAGGTTGTCCCTCCTAAATCTATTTTCAAGGTTTTGCTGATGAGGTATTTTACATTTTCTTCTATTTTTTTCTATTTTTTGGTTTTGTTTAACAGGCTCTTGCTGTCTCATGAAATCACTAGTTTCCATAGACTCTATTCTTTTTCTTAGAGAAGAATTTTCTTTATTTACCTTTTGCAACTCCTTTTCAAATTTGTCAATTCTGTTTTTGAAAGAGCTTTCCATTGGCCAATTGAGGATCTGAGAGAATTATTCTAATTTGTATTTTTCCAATTGTGGATCAGAGAGAATTATTCTCATTTTGTATTTGTCCAATTGTATTTTCCAATGCTTTGTTTTCTTTCTGCAAGGTGTTAATCTTCTCTTGGGTTTCTTTTCCCAAATTTTCCAATTGATTTTTAAAATCTTTTCTTAGTTCTTCTTTTTGATGCAAGGCAATGATGTTAAGCGGCTTGCCCAAGGCCACATGTATAGATAATTATTAAGTGTCTGTGCCTGGATTTGAACTCAGGTCCTCCTGACTCCAAGGCTGGTGCTCTATCCACTGTACCACCTAGTTGCCCATCCTTCCTTTTTTCTTCAAGGAAGTATTTCTGTGCTGGAGGCCATATCATATTCTCCTCAGAAGTTCCAGGTCTCTCTGAGTTAGGGTCTTTTCTCTCCAAGAATTTTTCTATGGACCCTCCTTTCTGCTGGCCTTTCTTTATTTTTCTAAGACCTTGAGTTGGGGAGGGGCTGGTTCATAGAAGGTTGTTGTTGGGATCCTTAGAGGCTTTACTCACTGAGTGTAATATCTCCAGGTGGAAAGCAGGATGTGTTTGTAGGTTTCTCTAGGTTGTCTGTGACCTTGATTGAGCCCCTCTCCCTTGGCCTGGAGGGAGTGATTGAAGCTGTTAAATATGTTTGTCTTTGATCAATAGTGGGCTATGCCCTGGGGTGAAGTGATCATTCTCCCTATTGCCAGCTGAGGTGGTTCTGCTGCTCAGCCTTAGCCTGGACCAGAGGTAGTGTGTAATTGTGTTTGTTCTGGGAAGAGGCTTCAGCTGAAATGGAGGTGTGGACTCTGAGTTCCTCTGGACCAGAGTAGCCCAGGGATGATGTCTACAGCTCTTCAGCACTGGAAATTTCTCCCTAGAATGTTGGCAAGATCCTTGGGGTCAGCCAACACCAATGCCTTGGCTCCCTAGTTGACCCAAGTCCCCATGGTCTACCAGGCTCTAGCCCCACAGATGATCAAGCTGATCAGGTTCTCAGACCCTCAGGCTCCCGGGCTCCAGCCCAACAGCTAATCAAGCTAATCCATGGCTAACCCAGACTCCCAGGCTCTCACGTTCCAAGATCCTGGCAGATTCTACCCTATGTACCTGTACTCACCCAGGATTGCAGAAGACAAATCCTGAGGTATATGTTCTTTCTCTTGGCTTTTCTTTCTGGGTTTGGTTGATCAGATTTCTGTTAAGAGGCTTGTTTCAGATCATATGTGGGGGAAGATCAGGAGATTTTAGACCTGTGCCTGTTTTCTCTTGGCCGGAAGTCCCCCAGTTGTTTACATTTTACAGCAAAAGAAGTTAATGCAAAAGGAAGTTAATTGTCAATCCTAAGGGCAGAATACCTAAATAAGAATAGAAGGGTAGATTTGAATGCATGACTTCTATAGTCCAGGTCCAATTGTATTTCCACTGCTCCACCTATATGCTGTATTTCTATCATGAAACAATATTTCTATCATCAAACAGGAAATTTCAAAAATGACAAAAAGGTTAAAATCTATGGAATAGCAATGTGAGAGAGAAGCACAGTCCAACACAGACCTCAGCACCTCAGACAAGACACTAGCACACCAGAGAGAGGCCTCAGGAGCAGAGGCATCTAAGGGTGTTGGAAGGAAATTATAAGAGTCTCTTTGCTATCCTGCTGAGACAGTTCTCAGTTGCTTTGCTCATACTCAGATGTATCTCACAATCTGAAAACCTAGTCCTAGGAAAAGGAAGAGAAGCACAATAGAGGTTATTGCTAAAGTGGAGGAACCCTCCTCACAATTTCAGGGCAGTAAAGAGTGCTTGGGGGTCATCCACACAGCAGAGCACAGGATAGGAGAATGATATAAACTTCTCCTTAGATCATAAGTCCTTGGAAGAATTGAGAACTTGGAGATTTTCAGAAAGGATCTTTGAATACAGATGCCCAAAAAAACTGCAAAATTTGGTACAGTGCACTCTCCACTTGAAAGCAGAGCCCCACCTTAATGAAAAGCTAAAATCAAGTGAAAGGCTGGGGAAATGAACAAACCATAGATGAAAAATCTCTGATCATAGAGATATGGTCATGTGGAAGATCAAAATTCCCACTCAAGATAACAAAGTCAAAACTTCCACATCTAAATTTTAATTGTTCTCGGACCATAGAAGACTAAAAAGTAATTTTGAAACTCAAGTAGGGGAGGTAGAGGAAAAATTGGGAAGAGAAGTTAGAATGATATGTGAAAATCATGCAAACTGAATCAACAACTTAGTGAAGGTGATACAAAGAAATACTAAATAAAATAACATTATTAAAAAAGACTGGATCAAATGGAAAAAGTGGTTCAAAAACCAATAAGAAGAAGAATACTTTAAAAACAGAATTAGTTAAATGGAAAAAGAGATAAAAATTTCACTCAAGAAATTAATTTCTTAAAATATAGAATTGATCAAAGAGAAATTGATGACATTGTGAGAAATCAAGAACTAATAAAGCAAAATCACCAGAATACAAATAGAAGAAAATGTGAAAAATATCATTGGAAAAGCAACTAACATGGAAAACAGATCCAGAAGGGATAATATAAAATTTATTGGGTTACCTGAAAACCATGATCAAAAAAACCAGCCTAGACATATTTTGTCCAAGAAATTATCAAGGAAAACTGTCCTGATATTATAGAAGCTGAGGGTAAAATAGAAATTGAAAGAATTCACAGATCATCCTCTGAAAAAGGAGACCAAATAATCACTGCCAAGAATATTATAGTCAAATTTCAGAGCTTCCAGTTCAAGGAGAAAATATTTCAAGCTACCAGAAATTGAATTATTGGGGAACCACAGTGAGGACAACACAAGATTTAGTAGTTTCTATATTAAGGGCTCCTGGAGTTTGGAATATGTTATTCTAGAAGGCAATAAGAGCTTGAATTACAATCAAGAATCCATTACCCATAGAAATTAAACATATTCTTTCAGGGGAAAAGATGGACATTCAATAAAATACAAGACTTTCAAATTTGCCCAATGAAAAGGCAAATGCTAAACAGACTATTTGTCTTCAGATATGAGACAAAAATGAAACATTCAAAGATTATGAGTTTCATTAATACAGAATGGAAATGCACTTAGTGCTAACATTACTGCAAATCATCCTTATTAAGTGCATAAAATAGACATCGAGTAGACAAAGAGACTATGACTGACAGGTGCATTTATGAGTGTGCTTGAGAAAAAAACAATCCACTGTGAACAGTCATCAGTACATGACTACAGTCAAAGACCATCACCTGCTGTAGGAGTGATACTTAAAACAATTTCTAGACTGTGCGGGACATATTTTACGAAGTCCACTGAAGAGTTGACTCTATTGGCTCAGGATGAAATTTTGTCAATAATTCATTAGTCACTATCCAGGCAAATCCTAAGGAGATTTGCAGAGTTTTTACATAACTCGATCAACTATTAAAGTACAGCTTTTGGCTGAAGACTGCTCGCCAAGGAAGATCCTGCAATTTAATAATCATTTTGATGTCTCCAGTAACCTAATTCTAATGCTGAGGACAGCTCCTCAGTTTTGTTTTGTTTTTCCCTCAGACTACTAATGGTATTGACTTTCAAGATCTTTTTCATAATCTTTATAGAAGGTGACAGCTGTTTAAACTATATGTTAATTGTGCAAATCTTTGGAAAATATGAAACTAAATATGTGGCCTACAATTTAGCTGTAATTGATCAGAATTTAAAAGGGATTTTTTTTCAGTTATTATTATTATATTAAACCAAGACTTTGATTTTGAATCACATAGGTCAATTGATTTCACCACAGAAGAAAATTCAAGTTCATTGCTACAGATCACTACTTTAAGGCTGACTTGATGTTTCACATTTGCTGAGGTAAAAGTCTGAATGACACCCTCAGTAAAAAATTATTATTGCTATTGGTGACCAAAGAAGATATGTTATTCAGTATTGCACATTGTTTTGATGTTTAATATCATTAGGCCTTCAGAATCTCTTCATCTAATAATTATAAGCATCTTCATCATCAAATCATAATATCACAGAATCAGAAGGATCAGAAGCATATCATGTTCAGCTCCAGCCTAATTGGGAATTTACATTCTAGTAAACCTTTGGCCATATCCATTCCTTACTTGAGTTCTTCTAAAGATGATTCTACCACATGACCCATTGATGACCCATTCTAACTTTGCATAGCACTAATTATTAAGAACTTTTTTCCAGTGTCTCTCTATTTTTCTTCATCCTCTTTTGAGGAAGAGCAAACTTGATTTCGTTTCCACATTACAACCTGCCACAATCATTATGGTGAACCTTTCACATTAGTTTAATTGATCCTCATATGACATGGATTTGAATCCCATCCCTTTTATCAGTCCTCTCTTTAAGTGATCTAGAGAAGCTTTGACTTAGTGAAACATTGACATAGTGAAACATGTGAACTCAAGTTCACAGAATGTATGTATACTTTTTCATAACTGACCTGTCAGTTCCACCTTCTCAGCTGCCATTATCCTTTGGCATAATTAGTGTTGTTTCTTGGCTCTCTGCCCTTCATTCAGTCATTCAATAAACATTTATTTAGTATATTAAAAAATATGTGCAAGGCAATAATAAAGAAATGTTTAGAAGAGAATACTCAAACTTGGTAGTTTATTTGCCAGAATACTTCCAAAGTTCAGTACAAGAATCAGATCTTAATGAGCCCTTTCCTTAATTCATTTCTTCTAGATGTAAAGGAACTCACTCTCCCAATTAACTTTGCATGTACTGTGTTTTTTGCATTTACTTGTATAAGGTCATGTTGTTCCTTCTCTTAGAATTTAATCTCCTTGAGGCAATAAAGGAGGTGGTTCTTTGTTGTTTTGCTTTTTTCTCTCTCTTTGCCTTATCCTTAACTGCAGCTTAATTACTTGCTTGATTTATTGATTTAATTAATTTATTTTTCACAAAATTCAATGGAATAAGACAGAGAATATGGTTCCACATACATCAAGGAATGAATTTTATAGCATAGCCTATGTCTTTTACACCATTATTTGTATAGATTTTGCATTCTCTCAATAGACTTCTTGCTCCTGGATGACAGATATTATCTCAATTTGGTTCTTGTATGCCCATCACCTTATATAGTGCCTGGTACAAAATTATATAGGGACTCTATTTTGATTACCTTACATGCCCAATGTTTAGTAAAATTTCTGAAAAAGAATGGATACTTAATAAATGCTTTTTTTGATTGACTAATAAATATTGATTAGTGGTGGATTGACATATTGGTCTAATGATTTCATTTGTAAAGTTAAAATAATATTAGCCTCATACATGCACCCCAACCTTGTTCTAGCATGATCAAGATTACATTCTCCCCAGTCCTTATTGTGAAGGTTTTAGATTAAGAGCTATCCAAATCTTTGAATATTGATCCATTCTCCCACACAAAGTCAAATAACTTATTTTGTCTACAATGAAAAGCCAAGAACATACACCTCTAGAAAACAGCCACATCAATGATAAATAAAATTCACTGAGAGACTAAGTCTTCACTTTGACATTGCTTTACAATTTTCTCTACATATTCCTTTAAAAAGCTAAAAAGTTAATGACTTGCATTTTAACATGTTCTCTACTATGAAGTACTAAGGCAGAGGAGGGGTGTGATTGTTGCAAGGCAGCATGGGGAGGAAGTGCATTTAGCCTCAATTTAATACTCTTATTTCTAACATATATTACTCCTGATCAGGTTTTTTCTCAAGTCATACATACTTGTATACCACTAAGCACACAAATGTGTATGCCCTAGACTGGATTAGAAAACAATGAGTTTTTAAAATCAGGCAATAAAGCTTCAATGAAAAGTAATATAACAAAGAGAAGCTGAGGTAATATTAATTACCATGGGAACATTTAAATGAATGATTTTAGTCAATAATGAGTAACTATATGTCCCCTGTGGGCTTGTTTTACAAACATTGGTACTTAAGGACCATATAGAAGGTCTCTTCTAAGTGAACAGTAGGACCTGATACTCAGCATTTGATATAACTGCCACATTTTATACTATCTGGAGTCTCTCCTATTTGTACTGATCTATTTCTTTATATAGCTATGGTTTTTTATGTATATCTTGAATTGTCATTGTTATTCTTTTACATTGATTCAATTTTGCTTCTTTTGTTGGTTTTTGCTTTGATAGTATGAAAAGGCTACCTTTTATTCCTTCAGGTTTAATATGGAAAGAACTTTGAAATTTTAGACTGAAACAGATATTATATTAAGAAAATTTTTGTGATAAAAAAATAAAATTCAATAAACCTAAGAGTTATTTATTGCCTTTCTGGGTGGGGCAATTAGCAAAAGGTAAATGGATAATCAGATTATTAAACAATGGGTTTATATAAAGTTCTGTATACTTAACAATATCATTGATTATGAAAAAAATACAAATTATGGGAGCAATTAATTATGGAGAAGAGCATACTATTGAGGAAGCTATTGCTTTTTTAAAAAAGTATCATACCAAGAAGTAAAACAATAAAAGAAAATGCATTACCAATAAAGGAATTTAACATTTTTGTGATATATCTAACTGATTATTAAATGTTATACTCTGTTCGATTATATATGCTCAATTTAGACATCTTGATGGTTCAATGAATACAGTCCTGGAGTCAGGAAGACCTGCGTGCAAATTTGGCTTCATATATTTACTACCTATGTAAACCTGAACAAGTCACAAAAACCTGTTTACCTCAGTTCCTTATCTTAAACCAAGTTGGAGAAGGAAATAGCAAACCACTCCAGTATATATTGCAAGACAACAAATGATATCATACTCATACCTGAAATGACTTGACAAGAAGAAAAGTTGTTCAAAACTTACCTGACATTTGAATTAAATTGGAACTAGGATCAGAAACAAAATATGAAAATGTAGAATACATTTTTCTTGACAGAAAGAAAGACAAGTCTGATACATGGTCTGACACTGCTTCTATATGTATATTGACAAGTCACTGAATATCACTGAGTTTCAACATTGTAAGTACTATGGGGAAAATAATACCCTCTCTCTGCCTCTCTGTCTCCTTTTTCCTCTCGCCTTTGTCTGTCCCTCTATCTCTATCTGTCCCCTCTCCTCTCTTCCCTCTCTTTCTTTTATGCCTCAATATAGCGCTCTCTCTCTCTCTCTCTCTCTCTCTCTCTCTCTCTCTCTCTTTCACTCTCTCCTGACTTGATCCTTTTACTACTTGAATCCATCCTCTTCAAAGCAACCAAAACTGAATTTCCTAAGGCATAAATGAAGCCATTTATGAGAATCTCCAATTCTCAATCAACTCCAGAAGCTTCCTATTACATCTGGGATCAAATAAACTCTTCAAATGACATTGAAAGCTCTTCACGATATGGCACCAACACACCTCCAGTTTTCTAATATTCCATTCGATCCTCTCCATGAACTAACTTACTCTCAGTTGATCAACCACTACACCCAGCTCCCTTCAATATTCAGCTACCTTCTGAAAAGTCATTTCCTGGATACTGTGCCCCCTGATCCACCAAAAGTTCAAGTGCTTTTATATCCAAGGTTCCCTTTATCCTCTGAACACCTTCTAAATGTGTATGTTATCTCCCACCTTAGAATATAAGCTCATTTAGGAGAAAAAAAAACTATTCTGATTCAGATATCAGCATGTTTGGCAAATAGTAAATATGTGATATTTCTTCATTTTCAGCATGGGGCTTATTTTGAAACCATCAGATTCTTCTCTTCTAAGGATACCTTCCATCTACTCTATTTTCATCTAAACAATATGCATGACTATCTATGAAGATTTTTTTCCTACATTAGAAAGTAAGAAAATGCATATATGTATTTTTGTATATATATATATATATATATATATATATATAATTTTGTATTTATTCATTCTTGCATAAATTCTTTGTGAGCAAGGATTTATGACTGGTAGATAACATGTATTTATCAAATTTTTGGTTTTTGATTGATACACTTGAGTGTCTATTAATGGGAATCAATAGTGAGGTTTTGTTTCTCAAATAACTCTTTTATGTTGATAGTCGTATTTCTCATATGGCTGACATAGTCGCAGGAGGGGGTAATTTACTCTTTCATAACTTTCTGTTAGACATATCATACAAATTTTTATTATAATTTATGATCATACAAAGCACATATTAATCCATGATCATAAAAGGGTATGTATGTAGGTACTCTCCTAGAAAAGATGTGGTCTTTGCATTTTACATTAAGAGAAGATGAAGTTCCAAAAAAGTGGCTTCCTTAACATTTTAAAATGGCAGAGCTGTAAATAAAACACATTGATTCATTATTGCTAAGCATTGGGAGTCAAGGCAGTTATCCCATATTAAGAGTTCCAAATGACAAACAATATTTTTCCCAGTCTGTATTTTTTACATAAAGAATTCTAGCCATTAAACCTATAAAGACCAAAAAAGGGGAAAGATGTCTAACTTTCTAAGCTATAAATCCCTAAACTGGCAAAGAAAATTTAGAGGTCATGTAGTGCAACCAATTCCTTTTATAGATGAGAAAACAGGCCTAAGGAAGTTAAATGTCTTCCCCATGTAGACAGATAAATAAATAAAGGTCAGAGATGAGGTCTAAGCAAAACACAATTTCAAATTCTGCACTATTTTAACTATTCTATTTGGGTGAAAAGAACCTGCATTTGGATTCAGATGACTAAGATTAGATTCCCAACCTCCCTGCATATTCTTTATATGATCTTTCACGAGTCATGTAACATTGCACCTTAGTTTCTCTGAATCAATAAAAACATATTGATTGTTAAAGTATCAGTCCTTGTCCTCCAACTTTCATACAAATATTGAATTCCAATAACCCCAGGCACTGGACATTATTTTTTTTTGTTTAACTCCTTTCTGGGATGATATCTTTAGATTAAATTCCATACTTATCTACTCATTCTTATTCTCTGTTTCTTATTCCTCATTCCTTGTTAGGGAACTGAGGCATAATTCTCTCTATTATAAGTCTAACATAAAAATCTTTCTTTGGTATCAAATTGAATATTTTTCTCAAACGATATATAGGCTTGAATCTTAAGGGATGTCGGACTTTTAAATGGAGAATGGATATCCCTACAACCTTGATGGAAGCAGCTCCTCTTGGCAGTCCAGAAAGCTAGGACAACTGTATTTGACTGGTTATGGACTATATTATTGCCAACTAGAGGAAGAAAAACAAAACAAAACAAAACACACACACACACACACACACACACACACACACACACACACAAAACAACTCTTGAATCTGATAAACACTTTATAAAAATTGTATCTTATGTATCTCTTTCCCTTAATCCTAATTCCTCATGCCAAAATGACTAATTTGTAAATATGTTTAACAAAATAAATATGTAAGCTAACCTGATTCGTATTGCCTCCAGTAGAAAATAAAAAGGCCCTGCTTGGCATTCAAAGGCTTTCATAACCTCCCCCCTCCTCCTTTTCTAGTCTTAATATAATTTGGTCCTAAATTGTACTCTAAAATCCAATGACATGGGCTTCAGAATAAAATGTTCCATCTCTTTCCTCTAGGCATTAACTCTTGCTGCTAACTTTGTTTGCAATGATCTCCCTTCTCTGATCCAACTGCTTCCATGGCTTCCTTTTACTCCTAAATAAAATCCCACCTTCCACAGGAAGTTTTCTTTAACTCCTTTCAATCTAAGAGCTTTCCTTCTTTCAATTATTATCTCTTTATATGCTTATATTTTTCATTGAATTTATTCGTATGTAACCCATCTCCATCAAAAGTAAGGTCCTTGAAGGCAGGTAAAATATTTTGCCCTATTTGTAACCCTAGGTCTTTGCACAATGTCTGGCACATAGTACCCACTGAAAAATATTTACTGAGTTGAGTTGAATTTAATTTTCTACTCTACTAAGAAAGGAGGACTAAGCTCAATTTACCTTTTTACTTGCCAGAGAATGTAGTACCTTTTTCTGCTTAAGGAATTATTAATAATCCTACTATCTGATACCTATGAGCAGGATGGAAAGTAGTCCAGTAATAATTTGTTTCTGTCTTCACAGTTCATTATTATATTGGTATTATTATAGTAAGAGAAACTGATAAAAAAAAAACCTAAATAAAAAAGTGAGCATTATCCTTATTGCCCTAATGATACAAAGTGATCAAGTCAGGATTCAAGGTCAACTTCTTGAGGGGCTGGGGCTGTGATAAACCTCTCTTGATCAGGAATAAATTCCCAGTCATGAAGCTTCTAACAATTAGAAAGGAGACTTAGTTCCTGACCCAAGTTGATTATTGAGGGAAGCATATTCCATTTTAAGGATCATTATGATATCCTTCTATTGGGTTTCATATTTCATTGTTTGAGAGAAGGCTGCAACAATTAGTTGTATCAATACTAGCACAACAAGATAGTTCATATGCCCTTCTACTTAATTATGCAATAATCTCATGAAACTCTAGGTGTCATCTACTCTAATAGAAATAGGCTTAAATAAAAATGATTTCATCTAGGAGCTGAATATCTTTCAGGTTCTAGACTTATATATTTATATTGGTAGAGGTTAATTATACCCCTTGTAAGAATCAGTTACTACTGGGTTGTTTGTTGTGCTCCTTTCTTGAAAATGACCTCACCCACTACAAGCTTAGAATTCTCTATCACAGGTTAGACATAAATAGTCCTTTTGAGTATGGGGGTGGATTCTCTAAATTTTTGCATCTCATCTTTCTTTCGATTGAGACAGAGATTGACTGGTGACATTCCTGTCACATGGAGATTTGAGATCCCCATACATTATTAGGCAACTCAATATGAATCCCATAAGCTCAGTAGGCTTCCCCTGAAAAATAGAAATAGTACATTCAAAGTCAAACAAAACTTGAACCAAGAAGGGTTAATATAAATTTGTAGACTTATCTTTGCTATTAGCAATCTGAGTGTCTTGTATATTTGACCATCCAGTAGAGACAGAGATCTGGAACTTTTTGCATTAAATATAGTCGGGTGTAGTAGAGCAGAGTAATAATCAAGGTGCCTCAAATTTTGGTTCATACTTGTCATGGCAACAGTTAATCAGTACAATGTAGTGCTCCTTGTCTTTTAACAAATCAGTCCAAAAGACAAAACCATCTATGAGTCCCATAATGAGTCTGTAGCCTAGCAATCTAGTCTGGTCAATAGTACCAAACTACTTGGAAAATCACATCTAATCTAATGTAGGGCTGAAGAGCAAAGAGAAGATGAGAATAGGTACATCCCTGTGTATCTACATAGGAGTGGAACTAAATAAAAGGTCCTATTTCCCAGTAAAAATAGGAAATCTCTTTCTGGTTGGTTTGGGTAGTTTAGTCTTTGAAACCTTTCAAGAGTTAGTTTCCACTATGTTGGGTACTATTTGACTGACCATTAAAGAGTTGTAGGAAGGGAGTAACTAGGTTATAATTCTCAACTTCTCTTTCTCTTTCTTACTCCTTCACCTATAAGGGTAGCAAGTGGATGGCACACTGTCCTTGGAGTCAGGAGGATATGAGTTTGAATACGGTCTTAGACATTTGACACCTACTAGCTGTATGACCTTGGGCAATTCACTTAACCCTGATGAACCTCTCATTCAGGGCCATCTCCAATCTTCTTGATTCAAATCTGGTCATTGGAACCAGATGACTCTGAAGGAGAAAATGAAGCTGGTGACTTAGTACAGCACTCCCTCACTCAAATCCAATTTATGTGCTTGTCATGCCCTTTCTGATGCCATGACCTTCTTTAAGAGCAAAGGATAAACATCATCATCACTCTTTTGCCCCAAGTAACATCAGCAGTGGCATTGCTATTATATCACTGATTTTACAGGAAAATTCAAATGACTGAAACCTGTCCATGAGATTTTCCTCCACAAAAACTTCACCAAGTAAATCATTCATAGATAGAATATTAGACTAATAATTTGATCAAAAATTAAATTTCCTTTATTTTTGTGTAGTGTACAAAGCCAAGCAACAGAACTTGGTACATTTTAAGTGTTCAGTAAAATATTATTGAATGAAAAATATGAAATAATGAACTTAAATGTATAAACACTTTTAGTAGAACACTTAACAAGTGCCCTTTGTAAAAGATCTACAATAAAAAGACCAAGCCACATGATTTGAAATGTTTCAGTTTAAATAGTAATTGTTTAGATGGAAGAATCTTTTGCAAAAACTATATTAAAAAACTACATTATAAAATAACAAAGATGAAACAGTAGTCTGGATAGCAGAAGAAAAAATATGTTTGAAATCAATTGTATTGTGGTAACACTGTGATTTTAGCAAATTAGTCTAGAGTTATCAGATATGAACCAAGGAGAAAAATAAATATTGTTTGATATTTGATGTCATATTAAACTATAACATATTCAGACAGCAGATTGATTTCTGGAGAGAGACACTGATATTTAAAATTGGAGAAGAAAATTTCATTTATTCACTAAATGAATAAAAAGATTTCTCAGTTTGAAATGATTATTGTTATAGGGAACTTTTAAAGCATATTTGAAATTGCACATAGTATAGGAGCTGGCAAATAATTCCTACTTTTATTAAATTGAGTAGAGCAATATCATCATCATTAATGTATTTACTGTATTCCCACAAAGGACATGGAAATATTACTTACATAAACAGTACCCATTATCACTTTCAAATTCAATCTCACAAGTCAAACTGGGAATCAGAAATGTATAGCTTCAGGATTCATTTATAAATATAATAATATAATTTTCTAGACTAAAAAGAAACATATATAGTTGCCAAATTCCAAGATAATTGGAAAACAGAATATGAGAAGATGAACCTATAGGACAGGAAGCAAAAGAAACTTTACTATTGGTCTACAATGGTACAGAGACAATGACGTCAATTTAGAAGATGGAAACAAGAAAAAGTTTGCCTGTGGTGATGAGAATAATTATAACATAGATCTCCAGTAGCTTCCAGAATAATAAAATAATAATAACAGTAATAAAGCGAATATTTATATGGCACTGTCCCAAGCATTTTATGATCACAGCAATCCTGTGAGATAAATTCTATTATCATCCTTATTTTATAGGTAAGAAAGTTGAGAGAAAAAAAAAAACTTAAATCTTATCCAAGTACACAGAACTAGCTAGCAAGTCTCTTGAGGTCTAGGTCAGGTTCAACTCTCTATTCACTTTGTCATTTACCTGCCCCAATAAATTTAATATTAACATGTGTGTGACAAAGTGAACCTCCTAAAACTATAAATTTCCATAAAAAACAGCTCCATTTCTTTCTCCCCAAATCAGTAACACTGTTATCATCATCAACTTTAGGACTTACAAAGTATTTGATATATATCATATAATTTGATCCTCACAACTGTGTTATGAGGTTAATCTTTTTATCATCTTTTTATTATTAATATTTTTATTATTGAAGTTGAGAAACTGAGACTCAGAGATTGTGACCCTCCCCAGGGTCACATAACTGTTAAATATTTGAGGTGGGAATCAAATTCAAGTCTTTTTGATTCCAAAATCCAACATTTTATCTACTTCAATTATCTATCTATCTATCTATCTATCTATCTATCTATCTATCTTCTAATATCCCTTAATATTTCTGTCTCCAAATGGCTAATAAGTTAGCAAATCTAATAATTTTTAATTTCTACATAAGCTTTCAATGCTCTCCTAACTAGAATCCTATAATCATCTCTTCCTATTCAAATCTATCCTACACTCAAGTACCAAAGAGATATGTCTGAAGCACATGTCTGACCATTTTACTATCCCTTCAGTTTACTCTAGGGCCTTCCTATTATCTATTATACTAAATATATATATAAAGTCATTCAGGTAAACCACAGGCCAATTCATGCCATATTCTGTCTCTCTCATATGTGGTATTCCATTTTCTATCTCTAATACTTTGTACTGACTGTCCTCTATACCTGGAATGAGTTTTCTACTCATTTCTGACTTGTATAGTCAATAGTTAATTTTCATATTCCCCTTAAATCACCACTTTCTACAATAGGGCTAACCATCTCAACTTCTATGGACATTCCTCATCTATATAACACTGGAATACCCATCATAGTTTAAAACTCATATCCAAAATGGTTCTACCCCCCCCCAGAGAAATGATGCACTCAGAGTGCATATTGAGACACTTTTTCCTCTCCTTTTATTTCTTCTTTGAATATAGCTAATAAGGAAACTTGTTTTACATGACTTCATATTTGTAAAAGGTTTTGTGTTATTTTGGTTACTCAGTGGGTGAGGGAAAGGAAAGAATCTGAAACTGAAAGTAAAATCAAATTAAACTTTTAAAGAGAACTCTTGAAATGAAGGAACATTCATTTACAAAAACCTTTTTTTCTAAATGTCTCAATTGACCATGTACTCAGCCAGTGTATTCACTCACATATCTCACATAATAGGAAGTATTTCTCCATGCAACTGCTGGCTAGACTTTTCAAAGTTCTATTGAAAAGAATATGATTCTACCACAAGGGAAAAAAATCCTCCTACATTTTCTGCCTTCACAGACTACTCTCTTCAACCTTTTTCATTACCAGTTCAGATTAGAAATGAGAAAAATAGATGCAGAGAGAGGTAAAAGTACATTTTTCTCTTCGTTCCCCAACCCCTGCAGTGCTCCTACAGTTTATTCTTACAGACACAAGAACAAAAATTGTCTGATTAACTGTAGAAAATATTGAAAATTACCAATGTCAGGAGATCAGTTATTTTTCAAATTTCATTTCTAGTTAGTGACTCATGGAGCAATTTTTGCAGCACTAAAAATAAAAGGAAATCAGAGTTCTACTTTACACTATATTGAAATAAGAGGATACTCATGATTTAATTGTCAGCATAAGTTTATTGTTAAATAATGTCTGAAGCAATGCAGTTTTTTAAATTAAAATTGGATTATAAGAAAAAATGATTGGGGGAAAAATCCTACTCACCAATGAATAAGCATTTTTAAAGCATTATGATATATATTGCAGAAACAAATTTAAGAGTTCTTACTTTTCTAGATTAAACTTTTTTTCTTATTTATCCAATAATTTCTGTTGTGAAGGCCATAAATATTGCTTTTCTTTCTTGTGTTTCTCCTTTAAATCATTCAGAAATTTCATAGTATTCATGTTTTGGGGGGAATTCACTGGTTCCTCTGCCTTATCATTTTCTTTTTGTCTCATAACATTTATTTATATTTGTCTAAAATTTGTCCTGTTCTGTTGTAATGTCATTTGTAAGGATTTTTCTTGGCATTTGGTTGGCACTGGCCTTGGAAAAGGAAGACATTCGGCCTCAGAAACTTCCTAGCTGTGTGACCCTGTGAGGTTTATTCAACCCGAATTGCCCATTCCTCAATTATAAAATTAACTGGAGGAGTTAATAGCAAACTTATTCCAGTATCTTTGTCAAGAAATGGGGCAATGAAGAGTTCAATGAGACTAAAATCACTGAACAACATATTAGTTTATATATTTACTCTCAAAGTCTTTGACTGAACTTTCTTCCTCCCAAAATCTTTGGTAGTTTATCCTTTGCCTGTATCCTTCTCATTTCTCACTTTCTGGCTTATCCTTTGATTGTGATTTTACTAAAGATCTAAAAAGTCATGTCAAAGTTCTTCTACTCTGGAAAGTAGTATTTCACTGACCTGAGTGTCTGAAATGAATGATTTCTGAGGAACAAGACCTATCCTAGACAAAAGCTGGAATCTTTCATCAGACTTAATGGAGGGCCACACACAATGGTATCCTAACCCAATTCCCTTTACTTATTTGGTCCTTTGACTGAATCTTGTTTGACAAAGAGAGCTGCTATTATGTTGTCTCAGATAGGATAACTTACTATATTCTGGTGTTTCTAGACACTGAAAGGAGGGAAGTGTAGAGATTATAACTGTTGCATGTTCATGGGTGTGCTAATGGAGTCATCCACTAACGGTGGTGTGTGGGAGAGATGTTGGCATGTTAAATGACTATATTAGGGATTAGAACTAAACATGAATTTTCTTGTAAGCATATTTCCCTGGGAAGAAATTCTTTCAGACATAATCAAAATCTTTTATTGATATGCTTAATAATATTGAACCAGGGATAGAATTTTTCAGTGGCAAAAAATTTCTGTCTTTTAGCATATAATATTTGCTTGAGTTTAAGTGGCAAAATATTTTTTCATTAATGAAGAATTTTCTATTCTCTAATAATTCAAAGAATTTTATATAAACACCAATGAACATCATTATGTGAGAAAAGAGAAAGGAGGACATCTGTTAGTCTTAAAAATTTCAAGAAGTCAGTGTTAAAAATGAGATGGTTACAGATGGTTATGGGTAGCTTTGATTTCTTCATCTGAAAACTTCATACTTTTTGATTATTTATCAATTGAAAAATGTTTCTTAATTTTTAGAAATTTAACTCAGTTCTCTGTTAGAAAAAGGAGACTTTTATCAGAGAAGCTTGTTTCATTTTTTTTACAATTAATATTGTTAATTTTATTTTCCTAGATCCTTTTCCCCTGTTTATTTTATTATATTTTCTTTCAGTCTGTTCCTCCCTAAACACATCCCAAAATGTTTACCAAATGCCTTATTGAAATGCACATATATTTTACAATCCTCCCTCCTGAAAATTCTCTAAGTATACTGTATAGATTTCTCTTTGTACTTATTTGAAATTTTCCTTTATTGACAATATTGCACACATATTATGCTTCTCTCCATTAGATTTAAAGTTTCTTGGAAGTAGATTTCATATCATAGCTATTTTTACATCTTTATGTTGCTGGTTACAAACATAGAGCTTTGTAGTAGAAGCTTCAGAAATTCTTGATGCTCAAGAGTAAAAAATGATGACAATTTCAGCCCAAACTTGTGAAAATGTGGAGAGGGAAATAAGAGGGGAGTAGAAGGATGATGGGCTTGAGAATTCAAATCAACAAGCATTTTATAATTGCCTGCTCTGTGTGATAAATTTACTATGAAAAATAAGCATTCTATAAGGTCAAATAATGCCAAATACTGCCAAAAATAGAATCTATATTTAGTATTTGCTTTTTAAAGATTATCCCTTGGATTCTGGGGCAGAGCAAAAATGGTAGCACAAAGCTAGGAGACTAGTGGAACTTTTCCTGAAATAACTTTAAATGAAGCCTCTATACAGACCTTAAAGCTACAGATACCACCAAGAAAAAGAGTGAAAAACCATTTTCAATTAATGATCTAATAGAAGATTTACAGTAAAGGTCTGTCTTTTCTGGAGTAAAGGGGAAATGTAGCTCAGCATAGGTGGAAGAACAGGAAAGGCAGTGGGAGACTCTTGGCCTCACAGAACTCAGGACCTGTCTCCACAAGCCAGCAGGGCAGCAGATTAAGAGTGATGGCCCTAACTGCTGATGAGAAGACAAAGTCCAAGCCCTAGGAGTGGTGGTGCAACAAAGGGGACTAGGTTGGAACCAAAAAAGCACTGCCTAGGTAAAACCTTGGCAAAAAGGAGAAAACAAATCTCAGCATATGCAATACTTAGGTTACATAGGCAACACCTTGACAAGTGATAAATTATTGACCAGATCCCAGTCTTTGCCCTAAAATCTTGGGACAGTACTCCCTGTATCACAGGAGCAAAGCTCAACTATCTAAATGAGCAAAAGAAAACAACCAAATGAGTACTAGCCATATTAAGGAATGATAGCAATGCCATTTCAGAAGAGGAAAACTGAAAATTGCCAATATGTAAAGCCTTAAAGGATTTTATGAATTGGTCTCAAATTCAAACCACTTGGAAGAACTTAAAAATGATTTTAAAAACAAAAGAAGAGGGTGGCTAGGTGGCAGAGTGGATAGAGCAATGGTCCTGGAGTCAGGAGTACCTGAGTTCACATCCGGCCTCAGACACTTAATAATTACCTAGCTGTGTGGCCTTGGGAAAGCCACTTAACCCCATTGCCTTACAAAAAAACCTAAAACAAGCAAAGAAGAGAGGAAGAAGAAAAATGGAGAAAAGAAATGAGAACTACGTAGGAGTATTAAGAAAAATTGACTGGTATAAATTCCTTTAAATGTAAAAATTATCCATTGGAAAAAGATAACAAATCAGCAAAAAATAAAATCACCCAATTAGAAAATAATTCATCTCATGAAAAAAAGTAAAATCAACTAACTGTTAAAGGAAAGCAACTCAGTAAGAAATAAAATTAACCAACTGGAAAAAGAAACACAAAAACTATCTCAATAAAACAAAATCCTAAAACTTATAATTATACAAATGGAAACTAAGGACTCTATGAAACACCAAGATTTCAACAAGCAAAACCAAAAGGCTGGAAAAATACCTTTTAGAAAAAAAATCAAAAAGTAGGTCCAGGAAAGATAATTTATGAATTATTGATCTACGTGAGAGATTTGATTTGATAAAAAAAATGGAAAATATCTTCCAAGAAATTATCATGGAAAACTACCCAAATATCTTTGAACCAGAAAATAGAACAGTCCTTGAAAGAATCCATTGATCAGTTCCAAAAGCAATCTTAGTATAAAATCTCCAAAGAATATTGTAGTCAAATTTCAGAATTCTCAGTAAAAAGAGAATATACTACAAGTGTCCAAAAAGAAGCAATGTAAATACCAAGGAGCAACAATCAGAAATATCGAGGACTTTACAGCTTCAACATTAAAGAATTTGAGGGCCTGGAATATGATATTCTGGATGGCAAAGAAACTTGGATTACAACAAAGAATTAACTACACTATAAAATTCTTCATATTCTTTCAGGGAAAACAATGGACTTTCAATGAAACAGAGGAGAGAGAGGGGGAAGGAAAAATAAAAGTATAAACAGTGGAAGATAGCTTGGAGGGAAAAACAAAGTTAGTAATCTTAACTGGAAATGTGAATGGGATGAACTCTCCCATAAAACAGAAACAGACAGCAGAATGGATTTAAAACAAGAATTCTACAATATGTTATTTACAGGAAACATATCTGAAGCATAGATACACACATAGAATAAAGGTAAAAGGCTAAAGCAAATATATTATACCTTAGTAGAAGTAAAAAAAATAATCAGGGATAGCAATCCTATTATCAGAAAAAATCAAAAGCAAAAATGCATCACTTTTTTAAAAGGGAAAAATGAATGAAACTACGTCTTTTTAAAAAAAATTTAAAATTTATTTTTTAAGGCAATGGAGTTAAGTGACTTGCCCAAGATGACACAACTATGTAATTATTAAGTATCTGAGCCTGGATTTGAATTCAGGTCCTCCTGACTCCAGAGCTGGTGTTCCAATTGTGCCACCTAACCTCCCCAAAACAAGTTCTTAAAAGGCACTATAGGCAATGAAGCTATATCATTTTAAAACATGTATCCACCAAGTGGTATAGCATCCAGCTTCTTACAGGAGAAATTCATAAATTAAAGAGAGACAAAAGACAGCAAAACAATAATAGTGGGGGGAGGCTCAACTTCCCTCCCTAACAATTAAATAAATTTAACCACAAAATAAGCAAGTTAATGAGGCAAATAGTATTTTAGAAAACTGAGATATAATAGGCTCTGGAGAAAAAAGAGTGGGAATAGAAAGGAATATATAGGGTCAACTAGGTGACACAGTAGAAAGAGCAATAGCCCTGGAGTCAGGAGGATTTGAGTTCAAATTTGCCCCTCAGACACTAATTAATTTTCTACCTCTCTGACTTTGGGCAAGTCACTTAACTCTATTGCCTTGTAAAAAAAAAGCAATATATAGTTTCTCAGCAGTACATAGTACCAATACCAAAAAACTGACAATGTATGAGATTATTAAAAAACCTTACAATCAAATGCAGGAAGGCAGAAATATTAAATGCATTCTTTTCAGATGATGATGCAATAAAACCACATGTAATAAAGGGACATGGAAAGCAAAACCAAAAATTAATTGGAAACTAAATATCCTAATTTTAAAAATGAGTGAATCAAGCAACAGATCATAGAAACAATGAACAGTTTCATCCAAGACAATGATTACAATGAGATGTCATAACAAAATTCATAGGATGTAACCAAAGCAGTTTTTAATGGAAATTTTGTAGCTCTAAATATTTATATTCATTAAATAGAGAAAGAGGAGATCAGTGGATTTAGAATATAACTTAAAAAGCTAGAAAAAGAACAAATTAAAAATCTCCAATTGAATACCAAATTAAACATTCTGAATATCAAAGGAGAATTTAATGAAATTGAAATTAAGAAAACCATTGAATTAATAAATAAAATTAAGAGGTTGTTTTCTGACAAAAATGAAATAGATAAACTTTTATTTAATTTGATTAAAAAAGAAAGAAGAAATACAAAATATCATTATCAAAAAAGAAACAGTTAACTCACCACCAATGAGGAGGAAATTAATGTAATAATTAAGAGCTATTTAGTCCAACTGTATACCAATAAAATTTGACAAACTAAGTGAATCAGATGAATATTTACAAAATTATAAGATACCCAGAGTAACAGAAGAGAAAATAAAATATAATATACTTAGATAACCTCATTTCAGAAAAAAATGAAGAAACCATCAGTAAACTCCATAAGAAAAAAATCATCAGAACCAGATGAATTTATAAGTGAATTCTACCAACATTTAAGGAACAATTAATTTCAATTTTATATAATCTGATTTTTTAAAAATAGGAATTCTTCTAAATTCCTTTTATGACACAAATATAGTGTTGATACCTAATCCAGGGAGAGCCAAAACAGACCAAGAAATTAAAGATCAATCTTCCTAATAAATAATGATGTAAAAATTTAAATGAAATTTTATCAGATAAAAAAACAAAGTTATGACTAGTATGATACACCATGATCAATAAGAATTTATATCATATAGTCAGGCACAGTTCAACTATTAGGAAAACTGTCAAATAACCATATCAGTGACAAAACTAATAGAAATCATATGATTATCTCAACAGATGCTGAAAACCCTTTGTCAGAATACAAAACCAATTCCAATTTAAAACACTAGAGAGTATAAGAATAAATGGAGTTTTCCTTAAAATCATAAGCAGTATCTTTCTAAAACCATCAAGAATCATTATATGTAAATAGTAATAACTAAGGATCATTTCCAATGAGATGGGGGAAGGGAATATTCATTTTCATCAATATTAATCAATACAATATTAGAAATCTTAACTTTAACAATAAGGGAAGAAAAATAAACAGAGAATTAGAATTGGAAATGAGGAAGCACAATTTTCATTCTTTTCATTCATTATAATTAGAGAATCAAGGAAAAATCAACTAAAAAAATTCTTGAAACAATTAACAACTTCACCAAAGTAGCAGGACATAAAATAAAGAACCATCAGTATTTGTGTGTGTGTGTGTGTGTGTGTATATATATATATATATATATATATATATATATATATATATATATATATATATATATTTATATTTATATATATATTTATATAAATGAACACTAAAGTGCAAGGATAAGGAATAGAAAGAGAAATTCCATTAAAAGTAACTGTGGAGGGGGTTTGAAGAGGCTGCAGCACAACCAGGGAACACCAAGGACAATTTGGGAGGTCAGCAAGAAAACTGCCAAACTGAGCAAGGAGCCCAATGCAACTCAGGTCTCAGCACAGATTCAGATCCAGGAATTGAAAGTAGGCCCGTGGAGCCACACTGCAGCTGCTTCCAAAGCACTCAATCCACTGACAGTGAGGGGGAAGGGGGGAGACTGTCAAGGTTTCAGTGCAGGACTCTGTTGATTTATACATATTCTGATTCTGGTGGCAGTCCAGATTCTCATATTACCACAACAGAACAAAGACCCTCTTCACAGTTCCAGGACAGAGGGGAGTTACTTGTGACCATCCACAGACCAAAGTATAGACTAGAAGAGCAGTCAGAGTCTCTCAAAAGATGTTGAAGAAAGTAAAGAAAGTACATTCCTTGTGGTGGTCTCCAAAACATTCAAAAGCTTGAGAAGGATGTTAAAACCAGGTCAGAGTCTGAGGAAATGACTTAACATAAGCAAAAGAATCTGACCCATACATAAATACTTTGGTCACATGGAGTATAAAAACACATGCTCAGAAGATGACAAAGTCAAAGTTTCTATATGCAAAGCCTCCAAGAAAAATAGAAATTAATCTTAAACCATGCAAGAGCTCAAAGAGATTTTGAAAATCAAGGAACAGAGGCAGAGAAAAAAATTGGGAAGAGAAAGGAAAGCAATGCAGGGAAATTATGGAAACCACATCAGTAGCTTGATGAAAGAGATAGAAAAAATACCAAAGGAAAGCACATGTTAAAAAACAGTTTAGCTCAAATGGAAAAAGTAGTCCACAAGGTCAACGAGGAGAAGAATGTCTTAGAAAGCAGAATGGTCCTGATGGAAAAGGAGATAAAAATGCTCACTGGATGTAGCTACTCCTTCAAATGTATAATGCAGTTAAGGAAAGCTAATGCTTTGTAAGAAATCAAGAAACTATATATATATATATATATATATATATATATATATATATATATATATATACACACACACATATATATGGGGCAGCTAGATGGCTCAGTGGATAGAGCACTGGCCCTAGAGTCAGGAATACCTGAGTTCAAGGCCAGCCTCAGACACTTAATAATCACCTATCTGTGTGGCCTTGGGCAAGCAACTTAACCCCACTGCCTAGCAAAAACTAAAAAAAAAAAATCAAGAAACAATAAAATAAAACCAAAAGAAGGAAAAATAGAAGAAAATGCAAAATATCTCATTGGAAAACAAATAATCTGGCAAATAGATCCAGAAGAGATAATTGAAAAAATATTGGGCTATCTAAAAGAGCCTAGACTTCTTTTTATTGCCCTGATATCCTAGAATCAGAAAGGAAAATATAATTTTTATTGAGATTTTATTTTTAGAAATACATATTATAAAATTTTTTCAACAGTCATTTATATACATATGTATGTTTTTAAATTATAAAATTTCCTTTCACCCTCCCATCCCATCCTTCATTCCAGTAGTGAACAGTTAGACTAATATTTTAAATATACATATCTGTTGAACATATTTACAGATTAGTCATTTTTGGTATGAGGAATTAGGATTAAGGGAAGGAAATACATAAAAGATATATTTTTTAAAATAGTGAATGTACTGTTCATTAGATTATGAAGGATTTCTTGGTTTTGTTTTGTTTTGTTTTTCTTCCTCTGGATGGGAATAGCTTTGTCCATAGTCCTTCTAATAGGGTTGTCCTAGCTCTCTGAACTCCTGAGAGGAGCTGCATTCATCAGGACTAATCATCCTACAATATTGTTGTCAATGTGCACATTGTTCTCTTGATTATGCACCTTTCACTCAGCATCACATCCTGTAACTCATTCCTTGCTTCTCTAGAATTTGATCTTTTTTGGTTTCTTATAGAACAATAGTATTACATAATATTCTTATATCATAATTTATTTAACCTTCTCCCAAATGATGGGAAACCCCTCAATTTCCAATTCCTTGTCACAATGAAATGAGCTGCTCTGAATCCTTTGGAAAATGTGGGACTTTTCCTATTTTTTAATAATTTCTCCTGGTAAGGGGTCTAGAATTGGAATTGTTGCATCAAAGGGTATGGAATAGCTAGATCAGAGTTTTATTGCTCTTTGGGTATAATTCCATATTGCTCTCCAGAATGGTACTCCATCAGCAATGCATCAATGTACCAAGTATCCCATAACCTCTCCATCAATGATCAGTCTCCCTTTTTCTCATCTTAGCCAATCTGATATATATATGAGATGATACCCCATTGATGTTTTAATGAGCATATCTCTAGCCAGTAGTGGTTTGGGGCATTTTTTTTCATATGATTATATATAACCTTAATTTCTTCATTTGAAAACTGTCTTCTCATATCATTTGACCATTTATCAATTGCAGAATGACCTGTAACCTTATAGGTTTGATGCAGTTCTCTATATATTTTAAAAATGATAGATTTATCATAAATCCTAGTTGCAAAGATTGTTTCCCAGCTTTCTGCTTTCCTTGTTATTTGGGCAGCATTGATTTTATTAGTGTAATAACTTTTTAATTAAATATAGTGAAAAATCATTCATTTTGCAGTTTATAATATACTCTATTTCTTGCTTGGTCATAAATTTGCCCCCTATCACAGATTTGAAAGAGTATTTCTTAGTCTATTAAATAATCTATGCCTAGTTTTTGTCATACTATTTTCCAGTTTTCCCAACAATATTTGTCAAATAGTGAGTTCTTATCCCAGAAGCTAAGGTCCTTAGGTTTGTCAAGCAGTGGATTACTATAGTCATTTACTTCTGTTTCTTTTTGACCTTTCCTAATACAATGATCCATTACTGTATTTCTTGACCAGGCCCAGGTAGTTTTGTTGATTGCCGCTTTATAATATAATTTTAGATCTGGTAAAGCTGGGCCTCTTTTCTTTATATATTTTTCATCAGTTTCCTTGCTATTCTTGACCTTTTGCTCTTCCAGATAAATTTTGTTACTATATTTTCAAGTTAAATAAATTAATTGTTTGGTAATTTGATTGGTATGGCACTGAATATGTAATTAAATTTGGGTAGAATAGTCATTTTTATGATATTAGCTAGACCTAACCATGAGCAATTGACATTTTTTGAATTATTTAGGTAGACTTTATTTGGGTGAGAAGTTCTTTATAATTATGTAAATACAGTTTCTTGGTTTGTATTGGGAGGTAGATTCTCCAAGTTTTTAATGTTGTCTACTGTTACTTTAAATGGAATTTCTCTGTCTCATGTTCTTGGGTCTTTTTCTTCATATATAGAAATACTGATGATTTATGTGGATTTATTTTATATCCTGCCAATTTGCTGAATTTGTTTATTGCTTTAAAGTGGTTTTATTTGATTTTGGGGGGTTCTCTAGGTATATCATCATATCATCTGCAAAAAGTGTAAGTGTTGCTTCCTCAATGCCAATTCTGATTCCCTCAATTTCTTTTCCATCTCTTATTGCTACTGGTAGCATTTCTAATACTATATTGAATAGAAATGTGAAAATGGGCATTCTTGTTTCACTCCTGATCTTACTGAAAATGCTCTGAGTTTATACCCATTACATATAATATTAATTGATGGTTTTAGATAGATTGTACTTATTATTTGAAGGAAAATGTCATTTATGCCTAAGTGGTCTAGTATTTTAATAAGAAAACTTGTTGTAGCTTAACAACCATTTTTGGCATTTATTGAGATAATCATGATTTCTCTTGGTTTTGCTATTGATATGTTCATTTATATTGAACATATTTCCTAATTTGAACCATCTCTGCCTCCCTGGTATAAAACCTACCTGCTAAAAAAGAAATTGAGGGAATTCATTGATCACCTCCTGAAAGAGATCCTCCCACAAAAATTATAAGGAATATTTTAACCAAATTTCAGAACTTCCAAGTCATTGAGAAAATATTATAATCAGTCAGGGAAAAAACAATTAAAATTTGTGGTGCTATAGTCAGGATTGCACAGGACTTTGTAGCTTCTATGTTAAGGGTTTGTAGGAATTGTAATATGATATTTCAGAAGGCAAGAGAGGATATATAGACAGGTACAGAAGAGAGCTGAATATGAAAGCTTATATAGTATGTCAAAATGGAGTCAATGGGCAAAAAAGAAAGTGGTGGATGTTCAATGAAATACAGGACTTCCAGAATTTCCTGACAAAGATCAGAACTGAACAGAGAATTTAATTTCCAAATATGTGACTGATGAATTACACATAATAGGTAAATGAAAAAGGGGACTGAAAAAATAAAACTGTTTTAAACAAACATTGGACCCTAAAAGGGAAGATATAACAATTTGAACTCAATAGAACTTTACTTCTCTAAGGATAATTAGAGGATAGAATATAATTGAAGAGAATGAACCTAAAGGATATAGTTTTAATTTGGTCTTGTCTCTCAATTGAAGAGGTCCAAGATCACATCACTATGCTTGAGATAAAAAGCCCTGAAAAACAAGCAGGAGTGTCAACTTGAACTTAAGTATCTCATTACACTCTGACTGGCTTTAATCGGTGTTAAGCACCTTGTATAATGAGGCCATCATAAGCTGCAAAGACCTGAAACAGTGTTTCTATTACATATAATTATTTGTAAAGTTCTCAGTGAGAGCTCCAGAGTCTACCATACTTAGAGATCGTCAAGAAATTTTCAGTTAATTAAATTAATAAAATAGAAAGCAAGAAAAAACATTGATCTCATAAATAAATCTAAGAGTTGGTTTTATGAAAAAGCCAATAAAATAAACAAACTTCTAGTTAATCTCATTAAAATAGCGAGAAGAAAACCAAATAACCCATATCAAAACTGACAAGGGTAAACTAACCATCAATGAGGAGGAAATTATAGAGCTAATTTGGGGTTACTTTGTCAAGCTGTATGCCAAAAAATTGGACAACTTGAGTGAAATGGATGAATATTTACAAAAATACAAACTGCCCAGAATAATTTCAGAAAAAGAAATTGAAGAAACCATCAATAAACTTCCTAAGGAAAAGACTCTAGGTCCAGAAGGATTTACAAATGAATTCTACTAAACATTTTAGGAACAATTAATTCCTATTCTATGCAAACTATTTTAAAAGATAGAAGAGGAAGGAATTCTTCCGAACTACTTTTTGTGATACCAACATGGTGCTGATACCTCAACCAGGAAGAACCCAAACAGACAAAGAAAATTATAGACCTATCTTCCTAATGAACATTGATGCAAAAATCTTAAATAAAATTTTAGCAATGAGACTACAGCAAGTTATTACCAGGATAATATACCATGATCAGGCAGGGATGGTCCAAGACTGGGGAAACACTGAACATAATTAAACATATCAACAGTAAAAACAACAGAAACATATGATTATCTCAAAAACTCCTGAAACAATTAACAAAATGATCAAAGTCGCAGGATATAAAATAAACCCACATAAATTATCAACATTCCTGTATAAGAACGACACAGCTCAAGAACAAGAGATGAAAAGAGAAATTTCTTTTAAAATAACCATAGATAACCTAAAATACTTGAATATCTACCTCCCAAGACAAATCCAGAAATTGTATGTACACAATTATAAAGTACTTCTCATCCAAATAAAGTCAGAGCTAAATAATTGGAAAAATGTCAAATGCTCACGGTTAGGTAGAGCTAATACAATAAAAATGTCAATTCTACCCAAAGTAAATTACTTATCCCATGCCTTACCAATTAAACTACCAAATAAATACCTTAGTGATCTAGGAAAAATATTAACAAAATTCATCTGGAGTAACAAAAGGCCAAGAGTAGAAAGGGAACTGATGCAAAAAAAAAAAAAAAAAACTGTAAAGGAAGGTGGCCTAGACTTTCAAATCTAAAACTATACAATAAAGTAGCAGTCATCAAAACTGCCTGGTCCTGGTTAAGAAATAACTTAATAGATCAGTGGATTTGGACAGGTCCAAAAGAACAGAAGTGAATAGTAATAGTAATAGTTATCAACTGCTAGACAAACCGAAAGACTTTAGATTCTGGGATAAGCACTCACTATTTGAAAAAATTATAGAGAAAACTGGAAAATAGTATGGTAAAAACTAGGCATAGATCCACATCTCATACCCTATACCAAAATAAGGTCAAAATGGGCATAAGATTTAGACATACAGATTGATACCATAGATTAATTAAAATATCAAAAAAATTCTATCTGATCTATAGGAAAGGAATAAATGTATGACCAAATAAAAATTAGAGCACATTATAAACTGCAAAATGAATGATTTTGATTATATTAAATTAAAAAGGTTTTGTACAAATAAAATCAACATTGTCAAAATTAGAAGAAAAGCAGAAAGCTGGGAAAGAATCCTCACAACAAGAATTTCTGATAAAGACCTCTTTTCTAAAATATATAGAGAATCGCATCAAATTTATAAGGTCACAAATCATTCTCCAATTGATAAATGATCAAATGATATGAAAAGTTTTCAAAAGAAGAAATTAAAGCTACATAAGCATATGAAAAAATGATTAGAGAAATGCAAATCAAAGCAACAATGTGATATCATCTCACACCAAATAAATTAGCCCACATGAGAAAAAGGGAAGATGATCAATGTTGGAGAGGTTGTGGGAGGATTGGGATATTGATGTGTTGCAATATGGAACTATGCCCAAAGAGCAATAAAACTGTACTACTGACCCAGCAATTCCAATTCTAGGATGACAACCAGAAGAAATTGTAAAGAATGGAAAAAGGCCTACATGTTCCAAAATATCATAGCAGCTCTTTTTTTGTAGTGGTAAAGAATTGGAAATTGATGGAATGTCCATTAATTGGGAATGTCTAAACAAGTTTTGGTACATGAATATTATGAAATATTATTGTTCTATAAGAAACAATAAATGGTTGGACTCTAGAGAAACATTGAATGACTTATGGGATGTAATGCTGAGTGAAGGGAGTAGAGCCAAGAGACAATTTACACATCATTATGAGACAACCTTGATGGAAACAAACCTTCTTGGCATCCAGAGTTATAATAACTGTATTTGAAGATTATGGACAATATTATCCCCAACCAGAGCAGGAAAAGCAAAACCTAACAACACACACACACACACACACACACACACACAAATCACCCCTACTGAATCTGATGAACACTTAATAAAAATTATCTCTTATGTATCTCTTTCCCTTAATCCTAATTTCTCATGCCCCAAATTACTAATATGTAAATATATTTGACAAAATATGCATGTAAAATGCTAACCTGACTGTTCCCCACTGAGAGGAGGGTGGTGGGAAGGGAGGGAGAGGGGAAACTTTGTAACTTGGAAATATGCATGTACAAATGGATGAAATAAATAAATAAAAATAAAAGAAATCAAATAATATATCAGTGGATCAGAGTAGGTACAAAAGAAATAGTAGTAAATAAGTATAGAAATATACTGCTTGCTAAACCCAAACATGCTAACTCCTTAAATAAGTACTCAGTATTCGACAAAATTTGTTGGGAAAACTGGAAAATAGTATGGCAGAAATTAGGTATAGAACCACTTCACACACACTCAACCAAAAAAAGGTCAAATTGGATATAGAATTTAAATATAAAGGTAATGTCATAGACCAATTAACAGAACAGGAAATACTCTTTCCGATTTTTGGAGAGGGGATAAATTTATGGCCAATTCACAATTAGAGAATATTATAAATTGCAAAAAGTTTTTTCACCAATAAAACAAATGCAGCTAAAATTACAAGGAAGACAGAAGGGTAGAAAAATTATTTTCAAAACTAGTGTTTCTGAGAAAGGACTCATTTCTAAAATATATAGAGAACTGAATCAAATTTATAAGATTATAAGTCATTTCCCAATTAATAAAAATGGTCAAGGGACATGAACAGATGGTTTTCACATACATTAAAGTTATTTATAGTTAGATGAAAATGCTTCAAATTATTGATTAGAGAAATGCAAATTAAAACAACTATGAGGATCACCTTACATATATCTGATTGGCTAAGATGACAAAAAAGGAAATGATTACCGTTAGAGAGTGTGGTATAATTGAGAGATTAATGTACAATTGGTGGAGTTGTGAACTGAATCTGTCATTCTGGAGAGCAATCTGGAACTATTTTCAAAAAGTAATAGAACTGATCATTCCCTTTGATCTGGCAATACCCCAATAATAGATCAATATCCCAGAGAAATCATGAAAATTGTGAAAAGTATCACATATTTAAAAATATTTATAGCAGCTTTTTTGAACTGACAAAGAACTGGGAGTTGATGGGATGCTCATCAATTGGGAAATGGCTGAACAAGTTATGGTATATTAATGTTATGGAATACTATTCTATAAGGAATCATGCCTTATTGGACTAGAGAAACATGGAAAGATGTGCAAGAATTGATGGTGAGTGAAGTGAGAAGAACCAAGAGAACATTATACACATTAACAACATTGTGAGATGATCAACTATGATGTATGAAGCTCCTCTCAGCATTTCAGAGATCAAAAACAGTCTTGAGAGACTTGCTATAGACAATACAATCCATAACCAGAGAAAAAGCTATGGAGTTTAAATGCAAAGCATACTATGTTCACTTTGTTAAACTCCCTTCTTTGTTTTTCCTTTCTTCCTCACATATTTTTTTTCTTTCCCATTACTTCTTATTCTTCTTTTACAGCATGACTAATATGGAAATATGCTAAACATGAATGTATATGTACAATTTTTACCAAACTGCCTGCTGCCTTGAGGAGGAGTGAGGAAAGGAAGGGTGTATAGAAAAAGTGAAACTCATAAATTTGCAAATGGATTAATGTTGAAAAAATCTTGTCTTATGCAATTGGAAAAAACAAAATAAAATTTCAATTAAAAAGGTTATTCCACATCACTTATTATAATATGAACATTATTAGTTTCTTCCACAGCAAATTGGCAGTGATGACGAGGAATAAAAATAGCAAAGCTTGGATAAGGTATTGGGATGGGCCATAGGATAGAACTAAAGTTTAACATTCTTGGTGTAGATTTGGAATGCTTTAAGTATCATAAAAATGTTTGAGATTATGTCAAAAAGTTCCTAAAATATCCCTTTTTACCGAGAGATTGTGACAAAAATAATGAAAAAACTCCTGTTTACACAAAGCTCATAACAAAAAAACTTCACTTATCTCATTCACAAGCTCTTTCATTGCCTGGTAGATACTTTTAATCTATTTTTGTACACAGACTCTTATCAGTGCAATGGTCAACTATGATTATAGTAGATTGATGATTAAATTTGCTTTCCCACCCCTTACAAAGCAATGACAACTTGCAGAATGAGATATCCATTTTGGGCACTGTAAAATGTACAAATTTATTTCATTTGTCTATGATTATTTGTTATATGAAGCATTCTTTTTTTAACTTTTTTATTTATTTAAGGCAATGGGGTTAAGTGTCTTGCCTATGATCACACAACAGACAATTATTACATGTCTGAGACTGAATTTGAACTCAGGCCCTCCTGTCTTCAAGTCGGTGCTATATACACTGAGTCACCTAGTTTCCCCCCCCCAAAAAAAGAAAAAAAGAAATAATAATTGATCTTTCTTTTCAAAATTATTGAAATGAACAAAAGGCAACTCAGTTGGACACAATTAGGACAGTTTTAAAAATCACATATTTGCATTTATTATTATTTATTGTTTTTCAGAGAATTATTTTTCCTTTCTATTTTGTATAAAAATACTCTGTCTTTCTTTCATGTGGTAATTGTGGAATGAAAAAGAGTTTCTTGTGCAATAATTTCCTTTTGCATTTTTCCCTTTAATATAACAGTAAAAACATTTTACCTATATTATACAAATTATAATTCCAGGGATTATAAACTGATATGCCTGTGAAAATATATTTCAAAAAGAAATCACTTCAGGATATTCTTAAACATAAAATTTTAAAACATATTTCTATTCATCCTCTAGTCTACATGTCATAGATAATGGAGAAACAAAGCTTTCTTATTTCTATGTAGGATATATAATGTAGAGAGAGAGAGAGAGAGAGTAAGAAGAGATAAGTAGCTCAGAGGGTTTCTAGGGAGTGTTACAGTGTTGAAATTCTAAAAAGGTTCACTGAAAATAGCTCTAGGCTGCCCTTTGATCACTGTCCTGACTATAGCTATAGCTAAGTCTTACACATTCTCCTGCTCCAGTGGATGTAGATGCTTCCCCCAACCCCCCTCCCATCTTATTGGGCAAACCTTTTTGAAAGCAAAATGCAAGCTAGATTTACTTAGCATTTTTTTGAACCTTAAAATTCTAGATAGTAAAACTAAAACACAAATTATATCACACTTAGACTGAATGGATATAAAACATTAAATTTAAGAATTATACACTGAAAAGATTTTATCTCATTCCATTTAAAAAGATGGCAAATTCACATTAGTATTACAGAATTTAACAAAAGATTCTAAGAATAAAACCATAGAAGAAATTATCAGATTAAGCATATAACAGAAGGTCTTTGAATTTAGCATATGATTCGTTATATAACTGACCAGAAAATCCTAAATCAATGATTTTGAATAATTATGGAATACAGAAAATGAAAAAAAATGCTTTTAGTTTTAAATTCTGAACAATTTTATTTAGAACATCCTAAAGACATTTACCAAGAACTAGAATCAAAAATAAAGACTTCCTAAATGATCTAATCCAAAATCTAAATACTGTCTAGAGTGGTAGTGAGTTTCCTGCCAATAAATATTCCTATTCAATAATCAGTCTACATGAAATTATTAATTGCAGTCTAAAAGGTTTGTTTTCAGTGGGGTCAAATAATAAGGTAGACTATGGATATAACTACACACACACACACATACACACACACATATATAATATATATTCGTGAATAGAAGATAATCTCAGAAGGAAGGCACTAGTAGTATTAGTAATAGGGAAAGGACTATCATAGTGATCCTTTGAGTCAAATCATAAGACAAGAGGAAGAAATGAGAACCAAAGCCAGTAAAAAGACAAGGAGTCATGAGATGAAGCTTGACTAAAAATTAGTCCTATGTTACTGGATCTTAAAATTCATGAGAACTACATGATCATTTCTAGAAGATATTGAGGGTATTGCAGAGTGTATTAATCCATTGGATAAGAATTTATAGATTTTTTTTCCTTCTGAAATCTTCCTCCCATGGCCCTTTCTCCCCACATCACTTTTAATCCTTCTTTGTGAATTTCTTCCAGTAGAATTCTTCCTTTGTGAATACAACACTGGGTTTTAAGACAGTGATCAGATGATAGAAAATTCTAGGGCTCAAGAGGTTCTTTTTAGATTGACTTATTCCTAAAAATAGGTTCAGTTACTTTTTTCACATTACTTAATTTGACAGATCTGTGTTTTGCAAGATTAGTTTTCATATATCCTGGTTATATTGTGATATTATAGATAGGTTAAAATGATTCAAAGAGATTCAAGGTATTGTGCCAGGCATAATAGGTGTCTAATAAAATGATTGAATTATTCATTTTTCTGTTCTATTCTCTATGACTGTACTTGTTAGAACCATTCAACTATAACCAGTGATGCTTTCCTCTTCTTAAAACTGAAGTGTAACATTAAAAAGGATGACATTGTGAAGCATACTACAACTTACAGTTAAAATAATGCAAAGGCAATATACACAAGAATAGACAAGCATACACACACATATATGTGTATGTGTGCATGCATATGGAAAGACATATAGACACATTTATATATGTATATAGTATATATTGTTTGTTGTGTACATTATGTATATAGATTACACACACACACACACACATATATATATATATATATACATGTTTTTTCAAAAGACAACATGTCTAAATTTTCACCTTTACCTTTGTCTTTTTCTACTGCCCCTTACTACTTCTCTTGCTACTGTTGCTGCTGCTGCTGCTGCTGCTTTATTCTGCTTCTTCTTTCCATAAGTTGCTAACAACTAAGAGCTTTAATAGTGGAACAGAATAACTAAAAATGATGTAACAACTCCAGAAATAAAAAAATTTCATTTTTAAGTTCAGAGAACTACTTAAAAGATACCTTCATAGAGAGGAACTTTACTTAATTTGGATTAGAAAAGATCGAATTCCCCCCTCCCCTTTCGGTCTGAGGTTCTATGAGTTTATGGCACTATGACATAAAATGGATATGATTTTTACGTTGAAATATACTTGGATCATTTATATTTTAAAGTCAAAAACCACAAAATTCAGGCAAAAACATTCTTATTTGAAAGGAATAGTCAAAACAATGAATAACACAAACAGAGATATTGAACCCGTAGGGAACCATCATGATCTAGATGGAAGAATTGAATTAGTAATAAGAGAGGTTCAAATCCTGTATCTAACTATTTACAGAATCCCAAAATTCAGAAGTAAATTAAAAAACTCAGTAAGAATTAGTCCAGGAAGTACCTAAAAATGAATTTTTCCTAACATAATCTGAGAAACAGGTCACCAAGCAATTTTGTTTCATTTGTCCTTGGGAAAAAAACCTTTTGATATTTACAGGGTTCCAGTTAGATGGCACCTAAGTGATATTTTTTTTTGCTAATCTAGATAACCCTTGAAGAATTTGAACCTCTCTTATTACTAATTCAATTCTTCCCTCTAGATCATGATGGTTCCCTACGGGTTCAGTATCTCTATTTGTGTTATCCACTAGTTTTGGCTGTTCCTTTCAATAGGAATGTTTTTGCCTGACTTTTGTGGGTTGGTTTTTTTTTTGTTTTTTTTTTTTAGTTTTTCAAGGCAGTGGGGTTAAGTGGCTTGCTCAAGGCCACACAGCTAGGTAATTATTAAGTGTCTTAGGCCAAATTTGAACTCAGGTACTCCTGACTCCAGGGCCGGTGCCCTATCCACTGTGCCACCTAGCTGCCCCTTTTGTGGTTTTTTTTTACCTTATAATATAAATGATCCAAGTATATTTCAACACAAAAATTATATCCATTTATGTCATAGTGCCATAAACTCATAGAACCTCAGACTGAAAAGGTGGGGGATTCGAACTTTTCTATTCCAAATTAAGTAAAGATCCTCTCTATGAAGGTATCTTTTAAGTAGTTCACACTTATATGTGTGTATGCATGTGGGCATGCATATACATATATTTGCATAGACAAACATGTGCATCAAACATATATATATAGCTACACATGTGTATGAGGCATATATTGTGATACTTAGCCACACATATATTTCTATGTTTCTGCCTTATGTGTGGATTTGCATGTGTATGTATCAGGGTTTAGCACAGTACTGAGCACCAGCTGCTCATACCCAACCACCTACTAGATATACCAAAACTATACATGCTGAAACTATCTCAAAACACAATGTCCAAAACCAAATTAATTATCTTTCCCCAAACACTTACTACCCACCACTTCTAAACATTTTAATTTGTTTGTTAATTTTTATTTTATTTTATTTTCCCCCCTGGTAACATGAAAAAACAAGTTTCAGCATTCACATCTAAAACCTTGAGTTCCAAATTATCTCTCTTCCTCCCACCCCACTACCCCTCTTATAGTCATAAAAAATTACTATGATAGTTCTGTAGTAAGAGCAAACATAACCCTCCTATAAAAAGAGAAAACTCAAGAAAAATGAAGTGAAAAGAAACCAAAAAAAAGCATGTTTCAGTTTGTATTAAGACACCATCAGTTCTGTCTTTGGAATGAATAGCATTCTTTATCACAAGTCTTTCAGAGTTCTATTGGAACACAGCATTGCTGGAATAAGGTAAGTCATTCCCAGCTTATCATCCGGCAATATTGCCATTATTTTGCATACAGTACATTTTCCATTGCATCTGCTTATGTAAGCTTTTTACTGAGAGTGTACTGTTCATTATTTCTCACAACAGAACAACATTCTATCTCAATTGCATGCTATAATTTGTTCAGTCATTTTTCAAACACTGGGCATCCCCTCAAAATTCCAACTCCCTGCTGCCAGAAAATAGCTGCTATAAAAATCCCGATACATATAGGTGCTTTTCTTCCCATATTTCATTTCTTCTGGAATATAGACCTAGCAGTGGCACTGATAGACCAAAGAGTACATAAGGTTTAATACCCACTTTGGTCATAGTTCTAAATTGCTTTATAGAATTGCTGAATCATTTTGCAACTCCTCTAAATGTGCATCAGTGCCTCAATTTCCCTACATTCCTTCCAACATTTGCAATTTTCTCTTTCTGTCCTATTTGTCAATCCAATTGGTATAAAGTAGTACTTCATAATTGTGCCAATCTGCATTTCTCCTATCAATAGTGAGTTCGGACATTTTTTAATGATTTAAATATATTGCAATGATTAACTCATCTGAAATTGGTTCATATCTCTTGACAATTTATCAATTGGGGAATGACTCTTAATTTTTATAAGTTTGACTCAGTTCTTCATCTTTGGGAAATGAGGTCTTTATCAGAGAAAATTTTTATACAGTTATTATTACTAACTCTATTTCCCTTCATCCTAATCCCCCACCCCCATTTATTCTATTCCCTTGTCCTTGACTTATCATTCTCCCTTCACCCATATAACAAATCATTTAGTAAATCCTTTCATTTCTATCTCCATAATATTGCTCACATTTATCTCCTTTTCTGGAGACAATGATTCAAATAAATTTTCCATATCTTTCTGAATGGCTACAGTGGCATCCTAAATGTTCTCCGTTCCTGAAGTATTGATCCTTTTCAGTCTATCTTCCAACAAGTTACAAAAGTGACTTTCCAAAAGTATAGGTGTGCCCATATCACACTCCAGATATTATATAAAATCCAATAATAACCTGCTGCTACTAGGATAAATTATAAGGTCTTTTTTATAAATTATAAGGTTTTTTTTAACTCTTTACAATCTGGTACCAACCACTTTTTCAACATTATTAAATATCAATATACATTTTACTTCAGCATATATTAATCTTTTCACATCCTACAGGTCTACCAAATAGAACTCTTAGTTGTGACTCTCCATCTCTCATCTCCAGATCATTTCATTCTCAGTTTCACCACTGCTGAAATTCAATCCCACTTCTTACTGAAGAATTCCTTTTATCTTTTAAATGCACACAAGCCACCTTTTACAAGACAAGCCACCTTTTACAAGAAACCTTTCCTGTTCCTATAACAATATTCTATTTTCATGTATTCCTAATTATCTTGTATTTTTCATACAACTTTTGTGTTTATTTAATTTCTCTCCATAATAAACTCCTTGTGGGAAGGAATGTATGCTTTTCCTTTGCACCTTACCACAGTGGCTTTCACATAATAATTGTCAAAAACTATTTATTGATTGCTTGATTTCCTTGTTACTATCCTTTCCTGTTCATTGAAATCAAAATGTAATCAATTACATAATAGGCAAATTTGCAAAATCTTTTGTGCATTTCATGGAATTTCTTTTTTTAAAACTGCATTGATTTATAATGACAATAAAGTTCAATTATTTTCACATTATGCCTTTTTGGCTTATTTTCATGAAAATTATAGTTATTTGAAATGCCTCAAATATCCTCAAAAAAAATTTTTTTTATTTGTATAAAGGAGAAAATCAATTTCATTCTTAATTCCTTCCATGATGTGATCTATTTGCCATTTAGCTGGAATTTCTTTATATATACATATATATATGTGTGTGTGTGTGTGTGTGTGTGTGTGTGTGTGTGTGTGTGTGCGCGTGTGTGTGTGTGTGTGTGACTATATATATTATATGACTAGATTTATGACATAAATTAATTATAACCTTTGTTTAGAAATTCAATTATTATAAGTTAATAAATGATAGTTGTTGTTGTTGCTTATCCTTCCTACTAGAAGAAGACCACGCTATCAGGGAGGTGAAGCCAAGTTATATATATATGAATTGGATTTGACTGAGGGGGGTGTTGTGCTTCCTTCTTAAGAGGAAGCTGCAGGACATTTGATAAGGTCTAGTGGTTACCCACCTTCTCTGAAAGAATACAATTAGCAATTCCCATCACATTTAAACAAGGGCTTATTAAGAAGACTTGAAAGATTTTGTTTACCTCAGTTTAGGGGGTGAATAAAGGACTAAGGAGAGTATCCTTATATGGTGGCATGACTTCTTGTTGCACAGCCAACATATATTGGTTCTGAACTGTCCTGATAGAGGAGAGGAAGAAACAGAAAACAGGATTAAAAGGGCACTCTCATTTGTGCTCATTTTTGGGACAAAAAGAAAAAAAAACACAGATAGAAGAAATTCTAAAAGACATCTTATCTAAACCTTTTATAAAATTGATTCTATCTGTTACTCAACAATATTTCATTTGAAATCTTCCAGTAAGAGAAAAAAATATTGCATCCTAAAATGGTCAATTCTAATTTTTGTATAGTTGTAACTATTAGGGACTTTTTTTTCTAATTATTGGGAAAATGTTCCCTTCTTTCCCATTTTTACAATCAGTTGTCTTATACTTGAATTGTTCATCATTCTGGTTGCCCTCCTTTGTATTATCTTCAGATTACCTATTTCCTAAATGGGACACTAAGAATTGAAGAAATATCACAGAAGTGATCTGATTAAGAAGAAATTCAGTGGAACTGTGGCTCTCTCAATGTAGCCCAATATTGCATAAACTTTTTTTAGCTATCACACATATAGTTCTTATTCATATGAAGTCTGTTGCCCAATATTTTGTAATTATGACTTTGGTTTTATATTTCACTCACTTTTCTTATTGCATTAAATTAAAATATAATAGCCCCACCCAAAAACAAACAAATACTCATCCTGCAACACTACTGCATTCTGGGACATCAATGATTGCTTGACCTCTGTCCTGTCATGGGACTTCAGTGACTCTGAAGTAGTGAGACTGACAATTCTGGAAAGCACTACCATGTTTAAATCAAATCAAATCCAATTCATGCACAAATCACCTTCATGATGTCATTGGCAACCACAATTTGATATGTTTTCAAATCTGTTGACTCTAAAATTAGAGAAATAAATAAAAATAAATATTCTATCACCACTATGGTTTATTTAAATTTAAGCAAAGTTAAATTGTCTTATATAAGAAATGAGACAAGAGACATTACTAAAGACATGGATTTGGAAAAGGAAATGATAACATGGTTAAAGAGTAAAAGGGAAGAGGTGAACCTCCAAAGTGTTGAACTAATAACTAAGAAATATTAAAAGATAACTTAGTACAGTACCCAGAATATATTAGATGCTATGTAAATTCTAGGTATTTTTATTTATTTTTATTATATGGATAAATACTTCCTTTACTGTGTTTATTACATGGGTGATTATTATGTGAATAAGTCACTAGAGTTATAAGAACATTGAGGTAAAAGGAAGTGATTGTACTGATCACAGGGGAATTTCTCTTTTAGTCATTGCGGGTAAGATTCTTGCCAGTCTTTCTCAATAGGTAGATCCTTCACTTGGAAGATGGTCACTTCCCTAAGAAGCCAATGTGGTTTCAAAAAGGGTCAAGAAGCAGTCGATACGGTGTTTGCTAAATAACAACTACAGGGAAAGTGCCAGGAAGAAAACAGAGGTCTGTATACAATGTTTGTAGATCTGACCAAGGCCTTTGATACTGTCAGTAATGAGAGTTTATGGAAAATTATGTCAAAATTTGGTTTCCTGGAGAAATTCAACAGCATTGTACATCAATTTCATGATGGTATGCTTGTGTGAGTTCTAAATTAGTGGACGATGTTCTTGAGACTTCCCTGTCACAAATGGAGTAAAACAGATTTGTCCTTGTTCCCATACTTTTTAGCATGATGTTTTCAGTCATGTTATCAAATGCCTTCCCTGAGGATGAACATAGTCTCAAGTTCAGCTACCACACTAATGGAAAATTCTTCAGCTTGAAAAAACTACAAGCCAAGACCAAAATAGTTGGTTCATGATCTTCTGTTTGTAGATGATTGTGCATTCAATGCAACCTCTGAAACTGAGATGTAATAAGTATAAATTGATTCTCTGCTGTTTGTAGTAATTTTGGTATAACAGTGAACACCAAGAAAATCCAGGAGCTCCATTAGCCAACACCACACCATACATATGTGAAAACATTGATTATAGCAAATGGAGAAGCTTTGAGTACCATGGACAAGTTCACTTATCTTGGCAGTGTTCTTTCCAGAGAGGTGCACATTGACAATGAAGTTGATGCATGTGTTGCCAGAGATAACTCAATGTTTGGGAGAATGAAAGAAAGTGTAAGATAGAAGCAGTATTAGACTAAGTACCAAATTGAAGGTCTACAGAGCCTGTGCTGACCTCATTGCTATAAACCTGTGAAACCTGGACAGTCTGCCAGTGCCATGTCAAGAAACTGAATCACTTCCATTTAAATTGTCTTAGGGAGATTCTGAAGATCACCTGGCAGGAGAAGATACCAGACACTGAGGTCCTTTCTCAAGCTAAACTGCCTAGCATTCCAGTATTACTATAGACAGTGCAACTACAATGGACTGGTCACATTGTTATAATGCCAGGTGTGTGCTTACTAAAAAGACTATTTTATGGAGAACTCCCACAGGGCAAGCACTATCAAGGGGTAAGAAGAAGTGATATTGGAACATCCTTAATTCCTCTCTTAAGAACTTTGGAATTGATTGTGTAGCATGGGAGATACACATAGAGTGTGTGTCAGCATGGCGTGCCCTCATCAGTAAAGGTGCTTCTCTGTATGAGGAAGGAAAAATTGAAGCAGCTCAAATGAAATGTGACATATGTAAGTGTAGAGAAAATATATAGACTATTTGTTCTCCCACGCTGGTAGAGCATTCCAAGCTTCTAAAGAATTGATCAGCTACAGTCGGACACACTGTAATTTGTCTCAAACAGTGATATCATTTTGTTTTTCTTAGATAAAGGACAAGAACTGAACTGAGGTGGGTGTAACCCTAGAAATTAGGGAGTTTATTATCAGTTCCTATTATCATTACTTTATAGTACTCCTGACAATTCCTTATTCCAGAAAAAGAAAAGCAGTCCAATATCACAAAGGGTGTTAAGCTTTCCTGTAAGCAATGGGAGGATACTGCTGGTTTTGAGTAGAGAAGTGATATGATAAAAGCAAAGTTTTAGAAAGATTGCCCTGGAAACAGTGAGCAGAATAGATTGAAGGAGGTGGAAATTAAAGTCTGAGAGCAAATGAGGATGTTATTTCATTCATATAAAAATAAGGCTCTAGGCTTGGTAGTAGAAATGAAAGAGAGAGGAAGAAACAACTCAGACACTTGAAAGAAGAAAAGACAATGTTTTGTTCCTTACTGGATATAGCAGATAATGGAAAGAAAAGAATCACAGGTTACGTTATGGTTTACTGTCCAGGAAGTTATAGAGAGAGTATCACTGACAGAAACAGGAAAATAAAGAAGGGAAAGCATATTACAGCAAAAAATTTCATAAATTCAGTTTGGATATGCTGAGTTTTATATTATGTTGGAAGAGCTAAGTAGAAATTCTCATTGGCCATCTGAAGACAAAAGTCTAAAGAAAAACAAAAGATTTGGAAATGTATATGCCAAGTTGATTGTTTAATTCAAGAGAAAGTATGAGTCCACTCTGAAACTCTTTAGAAACAAGAGTATAAATCATGTGTAAAAAATAATAATGAGTGATTTTGTGGAGTTTAGAGAGGAGTCATCCCATTTGTAGGAGGATCACAATTGAAGAGTAATGTCATGAAACCTAAGGAAAAGAGAATGTACAAGAAAAGAGAGTCATTCATAGTGGCAAAGGCTGATGACAAGAAAATGAAGATGATGACTTTTTTAAAAAAAAGACTATTAGACTTCACAATTCAGACTATTGATAATATTAGATAGAAAAGTTTCACTTCAATAATGAGGTCTGAAATCTGACTAAAAGAGATTTCAGAAGAAAATGAATTAAATTGATTGTTGATGACCTAGAGGATTTAAGCAACTAAAAGGGAGAAGGAGGACAAAGATTTTTACAAGTAGATGGATCAAGTGAGGATATTTTTAGGGTTTTTATGTTGGTTTTGGTTTGCATTTTTTGGTGGAGAGGGACTTGACAATATTTATAGGCAAAAAGGAAAGTCAGAAGATAGGAATTCATTGACAATCAGGTAGTGGGCTGTCATGATATAGAAGCCAATCTATGGGAAAGAGCAGGATGGAAGAGGATCAATTGAGTATATGAGGAGTTTTGTCTTCTCAAGGAGAAGGGCCAGCCCTTCCTGTGTATCTTTTTTTAATCTGTATCTTTTTTGGGGGTTTTTGCAAGGCAAATGGGGTTAAGTGGTTTGCCCAAGGTCACACAGCTAGGTAATTATTAACTGCCTGAGGCTAGATTTGAACTCAGGTACTCCTGACTTTAGGGCCAGTGCTCTAATCTACTGCACCACCTAGCTGCCCCCAATCTGCATCTTTTATTGCTGATTTCTTTATCTATTATCAATTCCTGTACACCAATATTGGTATTCTTGTTTGAAATGCATAGATATTTTGTTGGTAGTCTGAAAAGTTCAAAAAATGTTTCACAGAATTTCTAAGATGTGAGGCAAATTTATTCTTCCTGGACCTTGTTAAATACATTTTTTTCCCCTTACTATAATTATGTTTTGGTGCTGTTATTGTATCAATTAAAACCAGGATTCTGGAATAGTAATCTCATTCTTTGAGATTCCATCTTTTTGTTCTTTTAAAATTTTTATTTATTTTGAGTTTTACAATTTTTCCCCTAATCTTGCTTCCCTCCCCCCACCCCCCACCCCCACAGAAGGCAATTTGCCAGTCTTCACATTGTTTCCATGGTATACATTGATCCAAATTGAATATGATAAGAGAGAAATCATATCCTTAAGGAAGGATAGCAAAATTATATAATAAGATATATATTTTTTTCTAAATTAAAGGTAATATTCCTTGGTCTTTGTTCAAGCTCCAAACTCTCTGGATACAGATTGTATTCTCCATTGCAGATAGCCCCAAATTGTCCCTGATTGATGCACTGATAGAATGAGCAAGTCTTTCAAGGTTGATCATCACCCCCATGTTGTTATTAGGGTGTACAATATTTTTTCTGGTTCTGCTCATCTGCCTCAACATCAGTTCATGTAAATCCTTTCAGGCTTTCCTGAATCCCCATCCCTCCTCGTTCCTAATAGAACAATAGTGTTCCATGACATACATATACCACAGTTTGTTAATCCATTCCCCAATTGAAGGAGATTTACTTGGTTTCCAAATGTTTGCCACCACAAATAGGGCTCCTATGAATATTTTTGTACAAGTGATGATTTTAGCCTTTTTTCATCATCTCTTCAGGGTATAGACCCAGTAGTGGTATTGCTGGATCAAAAAGTATGGACATTTTTATTGCCCTTTGGGTGTAATTCCAAATTACTCTCCAGAAAAGCTGCATGAGTTCACAGTTCCACCAATGTATTGGTGTCCTAGATTTCCCACATCCCTTCCAACATTGATCATTGTCCTTTCTGATCATAATGGCTAGTCTGAGATGTGTGAGGTGGTGAGGTGGTACCTCAGAGATACTTTAATTTGCATTTCTCTAATAAGTAATGGTTTAGAGCAATAATAAGTAATGATTTAGAGCAATTTTTCATATGACTATGGATTACTTTGGTTTCCTCATCTGTAAATTACCTTTGCACATCGTTTTACCATTTGTCAATTGGGGAATGGCCTGTTTTTTTGAAAATTTGACTCAGGTCTCTGTATATTTTAGAAATAAGTCCTTTGTCAGAAATAATAGTTGTAAAGATTGCTTCCCAGTTTACTACATTTCTTTTGAGAGATTCTATCTTCTTAATCGAATTTGTACTTCCTGTATTTTTTTATTCTAACACTTAAATCATACCTTCAGCAGGAAACCATTGTCTTGTCTTCACACCCACTATTTGTTAATGTTTTACCTCTGAAATTGCCTTCCATTATCATTTAATATCTTTTATGTATATATATATATATACATATATATATGTATATGTATATATATATATATATATATATATATATATGTATATATATATATATATACACATCTTTTCTCCATCATCAGCACGCGAGTTTCTTAAAAATACGAAACTATTTTTGCTTTTCTTGGTGCTGTCTATGTTTAAGTCAGTGTCTGGCACATACTTAGTAAAGGCTGAATAAATGTTTATCTAGCTGAAAGATATTTTTTGACAATTATTATGTGAAAGCCACTGTGGTAAGGTGCAAAGGACTAGCTGAAAGATTGAATCCATTACTTTAAATTGGAAACGGTGATGAAAATACTACTTATGATGCTACAGTTGCTTTCTAAAGATGCCAATATTTTTAATAGTGCTTTCTAGCTTCCTCTTGAAAAGATCATTCACTCCTATATGAATCATAAGAACTTGGAAATAATTAATCACCCATTTTTTCAAAATTAGATGAATTTTTTTGTCACATCTTATATACATATTATGGTGGATTTGATACAAATCCTTTCCCCAGGTAGGATAATTTTATTTTATTTGACTTTAAAGGCTCTAAAGTACTACCTCACAATTATTATATTGGCTAAAATGACAACAAAGGAAAATGTATTAATGTTGGAGAGGATGTGGGAAACTTGGGATGATAATGCACAATTGGTAGAGTTGTGAACTAATCCAAACACTGTAGAAAGCAATTTGGAATAATGTCCAAAGGAAATTAAATCTGTGAACATATCCTTTGATTCAACAATACCACTACTAGTTCTTTATCAAAAAGAGATCATAATAAAGGGAAAAAGCCATACATGCAATAAAAATTTTATAGCAGCTCTTTTTGTAGTGGCAAAGAATTATAAATTGAAGGAATTTCCCAAAATTGCAGAATGACTGAAAAAATTTTGGTAGAAGATGTGATGCAATACTATTGCTCTGTAAGATATCATGAGTGGCCAGACTTCAGAAAAGCATGAAATGACTTGCATGAACTGATAATGAGTGAAATGAGCAGAAACAAGACAAAATTGGATACATTGAAAAACATATTGTGAGATGATCTATTATAATGGCCACAGCTCATCTTAGCAATTCAGTGATCAATTACAGTGTTCTCAATTCAGTGTTCTCAATTACAAAAGACTTCTAATGAAAATATCATCCACATCCAGGGGAAAAAAAAATCATGGAGGTTGAAAACAGAAAAGTTAAATTCACTTTTTAAAACTTCTTTTATTTTTTTCTTTTCTTCTCATGACTAATATCGAAATATGCTAAATATGATTATAAATGTACAATCTACATCAAATTGTTTGCTTCCATGGGAGGGGGCAGGAAGGAAAGGTGGCTAAAAAATATGGAGCTTAAAAGCTTGCAAAAGGATCCATTTTAAAAATAACTTTCCATGTAATTGGAAAATAAAAAATACATTTAAATATCTCTATCATAGAAAGAATTTGACAGGATCTTTTATTTTGCATATTAATATTTGAATCAGTTTTCTTTGGATGATACAATTCATTTGGAAACTTATCTGTTAAATTTGTATATTAAAAATGAGTTGCTTTTTCTGATATTGTTACATAAATCAAATCACATAATAAATTAGTTATCTGTCACAATCATGCTACAACTTGTTCAATCCCCAATTTATGAGTAACCCCTTGATTTCCAATTCTTGCTCACCACAAACAGAGCTACTATAATTATTTTTTATCATATAGATCATTTTTGCTTTTTTCTTTAGTCTCTTTGGGATATAGACCTAGTAGTGGCATATTTGGATCAACGATTATGTACAATTTTAGAGACATTTAGACAGTTTCAAATTGTTTTCCAGAATGATTGAAACAGTTCACAACTCCAACAATAGTTCACTAATGTACCTATTTTTCAGCATTTGTCAATCCTGATAGGTATGTAGTGACACCTCAGAGTTGTTTCAATTTGCATTTTTCTAATCAATAATAATTAAGAGCATTTTCGTATGACCATAGATATCTTCCTTTTGTTCTTTTGTAAATTGCCTGTTCATATTCTTTTATCATTTATCAATTAGTGAATGACTTGTTTTCTTACAAATTTGACTTCTATATGTATGAAAAAGAAAACTTTATCAAAGATAATTGCTATAAAATAGCTTCATATCACTTCATTGTCTATAGTTCCTTTTAAGTTAATACTGCCTCTTTTAATTAGATTGGTTTTTGCTTTTGCTTTCTCTGAAATCAGCATTGTTACCCTTCCTGTTTTTAGTTCAATTGAAGCATTTACGATTCTGCTCTAACCTTTTATTTTAATTCTGTGTATGTCTTTCTTTTTCAAGTATTACTGAAAAACAAAGTATTATTAAATTCTTTTTTTCATTCTGCTAATTACTTTCATTTTAATGGTTGGGATCATCTTGTTCACATTCAATTATTATTTGAACCGTTTATTTCCCTCCATCCATTTTCTAATATTTCTTCCACTCACTCTTTTTATTCTGTCCCTTCTCAAAAGTCTATTTTTCCTTTTAACCACTGACTCCCTTAAGCTGACATTACCTTTATCAATTGTTCTTTCTCTTAGTCCCTTCCCTCCTATTTCACTACTGATTAAATTACATTTCTATACACAACCAAGTATTATATTCTTCCATATTTGCATCAACTCTGATTAGATTGAGGCATTCCCAACAACTGTCCCATTTTTACTCCATTGTAAAATCTCTTCCTTGTGTATATTTGTTTTAAGTGAGAATATTTCTTCCTTCTTCCTCCACTTTCTGCCTTCTTCTAAACATGCCTCTTCTATCTCTCTTATTTTTCTGAGATTATTCCAGCAATCACCACACACTCATGTCCACCCATGTCTGTATATATACTCTTTCTAATTGCTTTATTTGGGCCACTAGGTGGCGAAGTGGATAGAGCACTGGCCCTGGAGTCAGGAGTACCTGAGTTCAAATGTGACTTCAGAAACTTAATATTACTTAGCTATGTGGCCTTGGGGAAGCCACTTAACTTCATTGCCTTGCAAAAACAAACAAAAAAACTAATTGCCTTAGTAACAATGAATTTCTTAGGAGTTAGGTGTATCATCTTTCTTTATGGGTATACAAACTATTTAACATTAGGCCAATCCCTTATGTTCATCCTTTTACGTTTACCTTTTTATGCTTTTCTTGGTATTTAAATATCATTTTATTATATAAATATTTTGTTTCTTTTCCAATTACAATCAATGATAATTTCTACAATCATTTCTTGCAGAGTTCTGAGTTTTGCAATTTTTCTCCCTACCCCAACAGAAGGCAATCTGATTTAAGTTTAAAATATCTTTTTTTAAATAATTCAACTCTTGTCTTTTCATCAAAAAATGCTTGAAAGTCCCCAATTTTGTTAAATATCATTTATCTACTCCCACCCAAAAGGATTACACTTAATTTTACTAATTGGGTGATTCTGAGCTATAACTCCATGATATTTAAATTGTTTCTTTCTGGAATTTGAAGTAGTTTCTCTTTTACCTTAGAATTCTGGAATTTGACTATAGTATGCCTTGGGGTTTCCACTTTGGCATCTCTTCCAGAAGGTGATCATAGAATTTATTCAATTTCTATGTTATTCAGTGGATCTAAGATAAAAGGAAAGTTTTCTTTAATAATGTATAGTATTATGATGTGTAACCTGTATCTTTGATCAGGGCTTTCAGATAATGTAATAATTCTTAAATTATGTTCCTTCAATCGATTTGATGGCTAATTATCTTTTCCTAATGAGATGTTTCACATTTTCTATTTTCATTTTGTAAATTTGTTTTATTGATTTTTTGCTTCATTTTATAATTATTTTCTATTTTATTGTTTCTCCTTGATGCATGAATAAAATAGTTTAAACATTCATTTTCAAAACCTTGAGCTCTAAATTCTCTCCTTTCTTCCCACCCCACTCCCTCTTCATCTGATATTATCATTCAAGTTCTATTAATCTGGTATCATCAATCATAGCTTCATTAATTTGATTGCTTGGTAAATTCAAAGTGTTATCAAATTGCCATCATAGATTGAATGATTGCTTGATTGTTTGAAAAGCAACATTGCCTCAAAGTTATTAGTATCCTCCCCTCTTCTGTAACATTAGGACATTTTTCAAGAATTTCGAATTACATCAAAATATAATCTTTTTTTTTTACCTTAACCCCTTTTCAAGTACCCTCTAAGGACACACAATCCTCATGAGCCAAAGTATCATCAAAAGCCAAATCATCTCATGAATCATTTGTTTCCCTCACCCCAGCATATTTTCTCACATATATCCCTCCCCTCTCCACCCAGGGTACTTAACCCTTTGGCAAGTATTAAGTAAGTCCACCCTGATTTAATTAACTTTAACAATCTCAAAGGGCTCTAAGTACTGAGATGCTCTGAAAATTTCACATAAGAACTTTACAATTGATTCTAAGCTATGGAAGACACTGATTCAGGACTGTCTAGTTTATGATGCCCTCATCAAAGAAAGTGCTAAGCTCTGTGAGTACAGCAGAATTAGAGTAGATCAAAGGAAATTGAGACACTTAATTTTAGAATAAATAAGCCTGTTTTCATCATGGCTTTTTTTCCTCAAACATAGTGATGTCATTTTTGACCTCTTCTAATGGAGGGACAAGATCCAACTATACCTATATACTAAGTCCAATTTCTTCAAATATATTCAACTCTTTAATTATCCTAAGAGAAGTACAATTCTCAAGAGTTTGAAGTGTCATTTCTTCCTCTTTAGGGTTATGTACAATTTGATGTTCCTGACTAAAATTTATTTTTGTTTTTGTTTGTCTCCCCTTTATTTACCTTTCTTTGCATCTCTTGATGCCGTGTATTTGGTGATTGAATTCACTGTTCAGTTCTGGCCTTTTTGTCAGGAAATTTGGAAGTCCTCTATTTCACTGAACATACATCTTTTCCCCTGACAATACATGCTGAATTTTTCAGGGTAATAAATTCTTTGTTGTAATCCCAGGTCCTTACCCTTCCAATATATGGTATTCCAGATTCTCCAGTCCTTCATTGTTGAAGCTGATAGGTCCTGTGTGAGTGTGATTGTGTTTCCTTTGTATTTAAATTGTTTCCTTTTTTGCTTCTTGTAGTATTTTCTCCTTTATTTGAGAGTTATGGAATTTTATTATAACAATCCTTGGGGCTTTTATCCTAGGGTCTCTTTCTTGAAGTGTTCTGTGTATTCTTTAAATGTCTATATTTTCCTTCTTCTTCTATCAGATTTGGACAGTTTTCCCTGATAATTTCCTGAAATATGTTTCCCATGTTCTTTTTTTGATCTAGACTTTAAGTATTCTGATGATTCATAAATTATCTCTTCTGGATCTGTTTTCCTGATTCTTTACTTTTCCTAAAAGGTACTTTACATTTTCTTCAATTTTTTTCAACCTTTTTTATTTTGTTTTGATGGAATCTTGAGATGTTGTAGATTCATTGGTTTCAATTTTTTCAATTCTAATTTTTAGGGTTTTATTTTCTTTGATTACCTTTTGTGTTTCTTTTTCTAGTTGGTTACTTTTAACAAAGATGATTTCTTTTGTAATTTTTTCATAATTTTCCTGCATTGATTCTCAATTCTTTTTTTTCCATTTTTCTACTTCCTCTCTTCTTTGGTTTTTAAAATTATTTTTTTTTACTCTTCTATGAGCTTTTTCATTTGAGTCTAGTTCAAAGACACTGCAGAATTCCCCTGTGAGTATTTTTTTCACTGATTTCTTCTTCTGACATGGCATTGTAATCATCTTTATCTGCCAAGTCATTTTCTGTTATGAGGATTCTTTTAGCTTTGTGCTCATCCTGATTGTTTTGCTCCTGGTTTTACGGAGTCTAGATGCAAGTTTTTAATGCTGGGCCTGGGGCTGATCCCTGACTTGTTGGCCAAGATGCTGCCTATGCAGTCTAGGCCTTGCCTTTGCACAGGTTTGTTTCTTCCTTTATATCCAGGTTCTGCCTATGCAGTGGTTGTTCCCAACCCAGTCGTCTCTTTTGTTCTGGTGTTGTTAGGATTCAGACTGAGACTTTTGTTGTTGTCAAGTTGTTTTGACCTTGTATACACTGTACTTTAAAGCCCCCTGCTGGTTTTCTCCCTCTCCAGCCTCGCTTGGCTTTTCTTCCCCCTTTCCCCCAAAGAGATAGAATTTCACTGAAGGTCCTCCACAACAAACTTTGAATCTTCTCTTTTTCTTGGCAGGATCTGTAGCTTTAATGACAGGGCAGAGGCTTCATTTATCTCTGGTAGGGAAAAACTCTGGGAGCATGGTTAGCTGCATGCTGCCATCTTGGCTCTACCCTGAAAATCTATTCATAATGTTCATGCATTACTCTCATTTATTCTATTAATTTTTCCTCTACCACTCAGTTCTTTCTTTAAGATTTCTATGAATTCACTTACAGTTTAGGTACAATTAGATTTTTTTCTTTGAATCTTTTTTTGGTACAACTTTTTAAATTTTTATTTCTTCTGAGTTTATAAATTAGTCTTTCCTTCCCACATAGTAGCTTTTTATGGTCCAATACTAAGTGCAATTTCCTTCCTATTTTTTGACTATGAAATTTATATTAAAAGTGGGTTTTGCTCACTTAGGGTCAGAGAGAGACACTTTTCCAAGTTTCAGGCTTCTTCATGCCACTGTTTTCAGAGCCAGTTGTGGAGGTTTGCAGGTTTTTGTTGTTTCCAAGGATTTTATGATCCTGAGAAAGCAATGACCACAGTTCTCCCACTTTGCATCTGTTCGTTACCAAGAAAGCATTCCTAGACTCATGCACTAGTGCCCTTCTCTGCTTTAGTACTTTGTATGAAGACCCTGCTTTTGTGATTGATCATCAGTCTTCCTCTCTGACTTGAAACAAAAATGCACATGGGTAAAAGAGTTGCTAATTAGAATCTGCTGTACCCAGTGACAACAAAAATGCCCCATAATCTCATTATGAATTGATACACTTGGCATATCTGAACTAAGAGCTCCTGAAGGTGTTACTACTGCTACTGTAGTCACTTCTGTCATTGCCATGTGTTTAGCCTCTGGACAGATTTCTATTCTGATCTTACAGACTTCTTCTTTAGCATCTACTGACATATTAAGCTTTTTAGCACTGTAAAATATCTCACCACAACTTTTTATTGACCCTGACATTGCATAAGTTCAACTTGGTGACTGCCCTTAATCAATATTCCATATTCTTGACTTTATTTTTTTAGAAACCAACAATCAAAAAAATCCCTTAATACTTCAAATCTTCTGGGAATTCAAATTGATCTTGAGACTGAAGCTGAGTTTTTCTTTGAAGCTTCTTTATATGAGTATTTTTTAAGTTGTTTTTTTTTTTTTTTTTTAACAAGGCAATGGGATTAAGTGGCTTGTCCAAGGCCACACAGCTAGGTAATTATTAAGTGTCTGAGGCTGGATTTGACTTCAGGTCCTCCTGACTCTAGGGCCAGTGCCCTATCCACTATTCCACCTAGACACCCCTTTATATGAGTTTCTATAACTATATCTCTTGTTCTGTGTTTGTGGTTTGAGGATCCCTGGCATCATCATAATATTTATTTTTTGTACTTGTTTATCAAATCTGACCATTTTATGTCCAGTATTTGCAGAAGAGATAGGCTTTGAACACTTCTTGTGGAGCTAAGTTATAACTCTGGTATATTATTTGGGGGGGTACTATCACTTTATTCTCTCTCTGAGGCAAGGTCTGAATCTATATTTCCATCACCTGGAAGGACAGCATTATGACCTGCTTCTGAGCAGGGGACTGAGTTCCCTTTCAAGGTCAAACAACACCGATAGGAAATGATGGTTAGATTGCAGGGCAGGGGGAGGGGTCTGACATTCTTTCATAAGTTAGAGAAATAGCACCATGGGTCTGCTCTAAGAAGTCTGTGTTTCAAACTCTTGTTCTGAGTCAAGGGTTGAGCAACATTCTTTCAAGGCTCAGATTAACAACTGCAATAATTTATTTTAAACTCAGGAATTCAGTCTCTTAAATGAGAGAAATATCTCTGTATTTATAGATGTAGGTCTATGATTCTGGCCCACCATATTTCCTTATTTTTTGCCCTGGTCACTTGCTCAGTAGCTGAACTACCTTGGACTGGAAAGAGAAATCACTGAATTATCCCTATGATTTCTTTCTTCTTTTTTTTTTTAGTTTTTGCAAGTCATTGGGGTTAAATGACTTGCCCAAGGCCACACAGATAAGCAATTATTATGTGTCTGAGACTGGGTTTCAACTCAGTTCCTTCTGACTCCACAGCTGGTGCTCTATCCACTGTACCACCTTAGATGCTCCTTGTGAAGAAATGAAGTGCTTGAGCTTCTACTTTCTCTTCTAGAAGTGAGACTAGCTTTTACAATAAGTATAAATGTTATCATTTGTCAATGGAAGGAATTTTTTTAAAATTTTGCAGCCTATTAGAAATTTTCTTTATATTTCATATTTACTTTAAATAAAATCCTCCAATTGTCTCATTCCATATTAACTAAATAAGAGAGTAAAATAACTAATCAAATCTAGTTGGCTATGCGTGTGTTTGTGTGTGTGTGTGTGTGTGTGTGTGTGTGTGTGTGTATGTGTGTGTGTGTGTTTGTGTGTGTGTGTAGGCAAAACTATATCGAAAGACTAAAGAGAAATATCCTGAAATGGCAACTTCAATAACTGAGAGAATTATTTATCTGGAAAACAAAATCTAAAAATTCAAGGTAAAGTTTTTTTCCTGATTTATGTTGAATTATAAGACCTCTAAGATATTTTCAAAATATGGAATACTGAGATTTTTTTGAGGTCATCCCCCATTTTTAATATTTCACGAAGCTCTTTTATCTACTAGGAACTTGTTTTTTCTCTTATATTACAGTATTTAGAGCAATTTTCTTGCTCTTCTTGTTCTTCTACCATATTTTAAGCTTTTTTGTTGCTTATGCTAAATAATTTTCAGTCACATTCAACTCTCCATGATTCCATTTTGGGTTTTCTTGGCAAAGATAATGGAGTGGCTTTTCATTTCCTTCTCCTGGTCCTTTTACAGATTAAGAACTGAATGAAATAGGGTTAAGTGACTTACCCAGACTCACACAGCTTTTACTAAGTGTCTGAAGTGTTTTGAAGTTAGACTATCATGTTTTTCACTTTTATAATTACCCAATTCAGCATGGTGCTCTATATATGGAAGTTGCTTAGTAAACACTTACTGAATTAAATGCAATTGTCTTTGTATCTTCACCAGAATTTAATTGAATGCCTAAAATATATAATAGATCTAATTACATACTTCGGAAATACAAAAGAATAAAGTAAAAATTAGTTGAACTATTAACAGCTTTTAACAAAGTTTCAGGATAAAAATAAATCCTTAGAATATCTACATATTACCAACAATCTTCAGCAACAAGAGATAGAAAAAGAAATTCCACTCAAGATAAAAAATAGAAATTAAATTAAATTAAATAGCTATAAAATACGGGGAAACTAATGAACCAAGTCAAGCCCAGGAAATATATGAATACTATCACAAAGCACTTCACATAGATAAAGTCAAATCTAAACCTTTGCGAAAATATTAATTGCTTATGGTTGGCCAATCATAGAATAAGAATGACAATTCTAACTAAGCTTAATTTATATATTCAGGGTCATAACAACCAATTAAACAAAAGCTATTTTATAGAGGAGAAAAAAATAATTTAAAAATTCATCTGGAGAACAAAAGATTGAGAACTTCAAAGGAATAAAAAAAAAATGTGATGGAAGGTGGCCCAGCCATGCTAGGTCTCAAACTATATTTAAAAGTGGCAATCATCAAAACAAAATGGTACTGGGGTAAGAAATAAAGGGTTGGATTGGTGGAAGAATAGTAAATGACCGTTATAATGTGTTTAATAAACATAAAGTTCAATATATGGGGATAAGAATTCTCTGACAAAAATTATTGGAAAAACTAGAAAACAATTTTACTGAAAGCAAATAAAGATTTTCACAACATATACCAAGATAAGTCCAAATGGATGTATGATTTAGATATTAAGCCTGATATCATAAGTAATTAATAGACTATGGAATAGTTCACATGTCAGATACATTATAAGGAAAGAACATATTAAAGAACAAAGAATAGAATGCATTACAGGATATAAAATGGATCATTATAGTACAGTAATTCAAAAGGTTTCTCACAAACAAAATCAAGGTTGGAAGGTTGTTAGAAGGAAAACAAAAAATCTGGGAGGGAAAAATTCATTGGAAGTTTCTCTGATAAAAGTCTCATCGATCAAATATATAGAGGACTAATTTAAAACATACAAATAATCCCCCCCCACTTGATAAGTGATCAAAGAATATGAACAGACAGTTTTGAGATGAAGATATCAAAACTATCTTTAGTCATATAAAACATGTCCCAAATCACTATTGGTTACAGAAATCCAAAAGAAAATCACTCTGTAGTACTACCTCAAAGCTATTATATTTTCCAATATATTAGAAGAGGAAAATGACAAATGGTAGTGGAAATGTGAGAAAATTGAAATAATGAAGCCCTGTTATTGGAGTTGTGAGCTGATCTAGCCCTCCTAGAGTTGTGGGGAGCAATTTAGAACTATGGCAAAAGGGTAAAAAAAAACCATGAAGCTCTTTGACTCAACAATACTGTTACTAGGTTTGTATACCAAAGATATAAAAAAATTAAAAATAAAAAACCTATATGTATAAAAATCTTCATAGTAACTATTTTTTGCTGGTAAAGAATTAGAAAATTTAAGTGATGTCAATGAATTGAGGAAAAGTTAAACAAGATCAATATGATTATGATGAAATTTCAACAAAAAATGAAAAGCAGACTACTTTCAGGGGAAAAAACTGGAGATTTATATAAATTGATGCAATGAAATGAGCAGAACCTGAATACTATACATTCTAATAGCAATAATATATGATGATCAACTATGAATGACAGCTGTTCTCATAAGTACAACAATCCAAGCCAATTCTAACAGTCTTATCATAAAAAATGTTATCCACCTATAAAGAGCAAGAACTGATGTAGTCTGAGTACAGATCAAAGCATACATTTTAAATTAGTTTTTCTGTTTTTGTTTTTATTTCTTTCCCAATGAGATAATATGCTTTGGAGGAAATTACTTGCCCTCTCATGGGGTGGGGGTGGGGAGGGAGGATCCGAGTAAGAGAAAGAGAGAATTTGGACTCAAAATTATTAAAAGTGAATGTAAAAATTACTTTTACTTGTAATTAGAAAAATAAAATATTTGAAAATTTAAAATATAATTGATCCTTAGTAGACATTTGCTAAATGGATAAACTATTTTGAATGAAATTTATACCTGAAATGAATGTCAATTAATCCATGGCAAAGAATCTAGATGAAATACATATTCTCTAGTTTTACTCAGAGATATCAAGTGCTTCTAATTTGATTTTCTTATTTTAGTCTTTCTGTTTTCAAATATTAAAGTCTTTTGCTTGATCTTATCATATCAGTGATCACTGATCTTTATAATTAGAATATATTGAAAATATTCTATTTACTTCAAAACTCTTCATTTATATAATAAAATCACATTTCTACCTCTAAGAAGACATAACAGCATTATTTGCTCATGCTTTAAGAAAAAAAATGGAGTTTAATTTTTATACTGCCTTTCAGTATACCAGGGTTGTATTAGCGAAGCATGAGAAAGCTTAAAAACATAAAATGTCCATATTTTTTCTTTTGGTAGTGGTGGAGTTAAGGAACTCATACTTTCTTTTGGAAAAAAGGTAGATAATCATTTAGCAGTTATATATTGCTTTGTTTACTTATTTGTTTATGTTTGTAGAATGTATTCTGCAAATGACTGAAGGCATGAAATTAGTCAACTAATTAATCTGGAATGATCATAAACATAAATAAGTTCTATCTTCCCTACTGTGAAATATAGTATACAATTCTAATATTTGTATTTGTTGCTGGTAATTAAAATGCTGTGGTAATAAATTAAAAAGAATAAATACTTCAAATTAAATATAGTGTTCACAAGAGAGCATCCTGTTAGCTTAGAAATATATTATAGGGATATAATAGAGTTTCTTTCCATTTCTCTCATCTTTTCACAAGTATTCTACTTTTTTGAAAAAGGTTAATAAATGTCCATACTGCTCATTTCACTGCATTGACCAAATCAATTAGCAGTTTCAGTGCTGTTTATTGGGCATTAAAATATGAAATGTCATGGTGAAACTCCTAAGCTATTGGAATTTTATACTACAGTTGCAATAAATATTGAGATTGAGTATGAGTCCATTTTTTCAAAGGCATACATTAGCTGTAGTTTCTGACACATCGTTGTGGAAAATTATTAAAGAATATTAATTAATGCTTCTGGTCTCCCTCACCACCTCCACCACCACCACCACCACCACCACCACCAACAACAACAACAACAAAAAAATAAGTATGTGATCTGGGATTCTAATAAATGTACCACAATTGATCAGCTTAAATCCACTGGTGAAGTAGTTGGAATCTTGGCTCCGTATTTTCCACTATGAGCCAATGTATAAATAAACTTCTTAGTCAGAAGGACAGAATTCTGAGAAAGAACACTAGGTCTGGTGTCAGAAAGACTCAAGTTTAGATTCCATTTCAGATATTTAATAGTTACTTAACCCTGGGCAGTCACTTAATCCTAGGCAAGTCACTTAATATCTGTTTCCTTCAGATCCTTCACCTGTAAACTGGAAATAATAATAGCATTTACCTCCCAGTGTTGTTGTAAACAATCAAATGAGATGATATTTGTAAAATGCCTGGCAAAGACTAAACAGCAGCTACTATTATTTGAATTTTCAATGTGAGCATTTACACCTGAGAAATCACTAATGTTACAAATCAGTAATTCGGTTATTGTTTTGTTGATTGTGAATGTGATAAATAAAATTGTTTTAATGCATATTGAACTTTAAAACATGCTCTAGTACTTCTCCCTTAACTTACCTTTCTACCTCCCAAGAGTCAGGTGTTAAACATTTATCAGCAAACCCCTGGCCTCAAAACTCAATGGATTCTTTTATGTGTGATATGACTACAATTATAATTACATAGGATTTTCAGAGGATACCACAGCTCCTAAATTCACAACCCCTAAAGCAATTTAAAGTTTACATCATCTGGAACCACATAATCCTATTGCCATCCAAATGCAACATCCCTAGCAGGCAATAATATTGTATTATTTTGAAGCATTATAACTGAACTGAAAAATAGCCCAAAGTCTTTTGATTAGAGAATTATCAGAAAGGGAATGATATATTTGTTTCTACTTGAAAGTTCTTATAAAAGTGTTCTTTTAAAAACAATATTTGATTTTAAATAAAATGAAAAAGGCTAGAGATGAAAGAATTGTGGATAATAAATGATCTGGTTGCTCCTTATAAAGACTATGATATTTACTGTCCCTTTATAATTTTTAAGTTCACAAAGTCATCTTTGTAAATAAATTTCCCTCCTTTGAAAAAATAATTTTAATTAAATAGGTAGAATTAAGCAGTAATTGAACAGATAATCTTTTAAAATATATTTCAAAGGAATAAATTTTTATAGTTTAATACCCTACTCACTGATAATAAACATTTTCTTCTTTAATTCATTTTAATGCTAACTTCATATTTTAAAATCAAAGAAGTTTCAGTATTTCATCAGCAATTTTTCAACTTGCTCCTCATAAAAATTCTAATGGTGACATATATGTGTATATAATGTGCTGTTACATTATTATTAATATATTGTACAAAAACATTATTGTGTGTGTGTGTATGTGTGTGTCCAACTGACCACAATATTTGTTGCTAACTTCAGACTTGGATGGTGTGTCATTTAATTGGATTGGAGTGAAAGCCTAGATTTACCCTTTCAAATTCATATTTCTCAAAATTTCATCTTGTTTCTCTTTCTATGCATAGTGGAAGAAAAAAGAAAATTGTGATGTTCCTAAGAGTTCCTCTTGGTTTCTTTCTTAAATCATGTTGTTTGGTTGTTTGTTTGTTTAGTGATGTTTTAAAAAAAATTAATTAATTTATTTATTTTCATCCATATGTACATGCAAATTTTTAATTTACAAAATTTCGTTCCACCCCTCCATTCCCATCCCCTCCCCTCATCAGTGAACAGTCAAGTAAGCATTGTATATACATATTTTGGATAAGTATATTTACAAATTAGACATTTTCAGAATGAGGAATTAGGATTAAGAGAAAGAGACACATAAAAGGTAATTTTTATAGAGTGTTCATCAGATTCTGAAGGGCTGGATTTTCTTTCCTTTTTTTTATTTTTTTCTCCCTCTGGATGGAGTGTTGTCCATAGTCAGTCTAATATGACCTGCTGAGAAGAGCTACTTACATTAAGTATGATCATCTCACATGCTGTTAATGTGTACAATTGGTTGATGTACACGTCTACTCCCTTTGCTCATCATCAGATCCTGTAAGTCATTCCATGCTTCTCTAGAGTACGACCATTTATAATTTCATATAGAACAATAATATTCCATGGTATTCATGTACCATAACTAATTTAGCCATTCCCCAATTGATGGACATACCCTCAATTTCTAATTCTCTCCTATTACAAAAAAGAGCTGCTATGAATGTAGGGCTTTTTCCATTTTTTATAATTTCTTCTGGGTATAGACATAGAATTCAAATTGCTGGATCAAAGGGTATGCACAATTTTATTACTCTTTGGGCATAATTCCATATGACTCTCCAGAAATGTTGGATCCATTCACAACTTCACCAGCATTGCATTAATGTCCCAGTCCTTCCATAACTTCTCCAGCATTGGTCATTTTCCCTTTTTCTCATCTTGACCAATGTGATAGGTGTAAGAAAATACCTCATTGGTGATTTAATTTTTATGTCTCTAAACAATAATGATTTGGAACATTTTTGCACATGATTATATGTAGCTTTAATTGCTATTACGTTATGCTCCCAGAGCTTTTCCATCCCCAAGATACATGAAGCTTCTACTCGGACATTCACATTACAGATCCCAGCAAGAAAAAGAGAAGTTTCAATGAAGTTTTCAGTTGCAGACATTATGGAGGATCTTCAGTGAAGGGCTGTCTCTTTGGTGGAAAAGAAGTCCAGGAGGCAGGAGAGGGAGAAAGCCAGGGGGACATTTTTAGACACAGTGTGATGCAGGGTCCCAACAGCTTAACAATAGAAGAGGTTGGGGCAGCTAAATAGCAAGCCAGCAGGGAGGATCCCAACCCCAAACAAAGTTTGAACCCTGAAAACCCTGGGGTAAAAGACAAGACTGGGTCAGGAACAATCCTCTGTTAAGTCAGAACCTGGACATAAAGAAGGAAAAAAAATCTAGAAAGGCAAGGCCTGGACTGAATAGGCAATTCTTCAATTGAAAATTGTCCAATCATATCCTTTGACCATTTATCAATTGAGGAATAACTTGTTTCCTTATTAATTTGATTCGATTATATATATATATATATATATATATATGTTTTAGAAATGAGACCTTTATCAGAACTTCCAGTTGTGAAGATTGTTTCCCAGCTTTCTGCTTTTTTTCTAATTTTGGCAGCATTGATTTTATTAGTGCAAAAACATTTTAATGTAATAAAGTCAAAATAATTCATTTCGCATTTTATTATGTACTCTTAATTCTTGTTTGGTTGTTTAGTGTCTTTTAAGAAAAACTTTTTTTCTATCTCAAATTAGGTTTCTCATTTATCTTATTAGATAAGTTCGCTTTAACAAATTCCTTAGCATTCTCTTATTATTGCCTTGCTAAATATTGTTTCAGCTACCTCACAAAAAAGATTCAGAATTTGAAATTTTCCAAAACTGTTATTTTGAAGACCAGAAGACTTTATTGATCTTCCAAAATATAGAACATTTTGAGCAAAAAATTAAGGAGACTTTGTGAAACAAAAATTTGACAACTTCATACCTTTATCTCAAGACTACAACTCTATCAGGTTAATATTTCCCAAGTTAACAAGTGGATGGCATTTACTTTGATAATTAGAGTATTACTTTTTAAATGAAGGTAGTATACATCAAGAATTGAGACATTTTCTTCGAAACAAACTCTAAAAAGATTTTATTGCCAATGGTATTGATTCTGAAAGATAACTGTAATACCTTAGTTTTGCATCATACTCTATCACAAGTAAGTTATGTTTCTGATTGTAATTATAGAGCAGTGAACAACAAGGAAAACTAATCCTTTGCCTGTATGGTGATGGTGAGTCAACTTTAACTAGACCCTGGGAGCTTCCTGTCAGCACATATTCTTTTTTTTTATCACATTGGGTGCCAGGTAGTTTTCTGATTCACAGTTTTTTATCATATTATAAAAGCAATTAGGGAGTCATAGGCTCGACTACCCTCAGATCATATTTCAGCAAGATTAATAGTATTTTCTTGGCTCCTTATGTTTTTGAACTCTTAGGTCACAGAGAAAGCAGAAATAACAAAGTAAGAATAGATTGTGAAGCCATGAGTATTTTGAAAAGAGTCTATTAGAAAGAGCATGTGTTGGTGGGATATGACTAAATAAAAATAGGAAAAGAAATGATGCTATTTTTTGATGTCATATGCAAAGGAAGGAAGGAAATTTTTAAGAACCTCTTGACTATTAATTAAGGATCTCTTTCAGAAAGAATTGTACACATCTGTGAACTTAATAATATTTGGTACTTCATGAAACACAATCAATCTCACTGGAAGATTTTACAATATTATTTTCCTCAAAATGTTTTCTACACTCTCATTCAACACACATTTGAAAAATTCTTTCATCTATGGGACCACAGCTTCAATTTGATTTAACCCAATCCATTCTAAAATGTTCTCAGTGAAATACACTTTTCAAGGAACTGAAGATACAAAGCCAAAACTAAAAATTCATTTGTTTTCAAGGAGTTACTACTGCTACTACTACTACTACTACTACTACTACTACTACTACTACTACTACTACTACTACCTACCAGTACCACCATCACCATCACTGCCATCACCAGCACCACTACCATTACCACTAAAAATAAACAAAATGATAAATTAAGAAAGGACAAAAAAAACCCATAAAACTTTGTTTCTCAGGGATCAGAGGACATGTTACATTAAAAAATGAATTTAATGTGAAGCTTGCTTTCTCTGTGATCTTGGTTAAATAATTTGAACTCTTTGATCCTCAAGACTTCCTTCTTTGAAATTATGAAATTCAGCAAGATGGTTGCTAAGGTCCATTCCAATCCTGGATCCACAAACTTGATTGATTGATTGATTGTTGTCCTTCATATTTGAGGAACACCATGACAAATTTCTAGTAGTTCCTGACTCTTCATGACCCCAATTGGGTTTTCATGACAAAGATACTGGAATGCTTTGCCATTTTCTTCTCCAGTTCATTTTATAGATGAAGAAACTGAGGCAATCATAGTTAAGTAACTTGCTCTGGATCATACAGCTAGTAAGTGTCAGAGGGCAGATTTGAACTCATGAAGATAAGTCTTCTTGACTCCAGCAATTATACTTGATGCACTGTACCACTTAGCTGCCTAATATTCCATTATTGCAATACTAAAAAGGAATAGGCTACTTCAGCAGTAGAGTTCTTCAAATATTTGACTTGATGATTTTGAATTGCTTTCCAATCCAATTACAATCCAATTTCTGAAATTTTGAGGGTCTTACCAGGTATTACAAGCATGAATGATATTAAATATAAAAGCATGAAGAGGAAGAGGGGCATCATAGGTAAGTCAGTTAAAAGGGAAAGAGTATAAAGAGAATAATGTAAGGTAAGCATAGAAATGATGATGGAGTTAACTTATGAAGGCTTTTGAATGATAAACTTTTAAATTATTCCTTATCTTAGAAACATTGGAAGTCCACTGAAGTTGGTTACTTGGGGTGGTTGTATGATCAACTTGTTCTACAGAAAGATTAATTTAAGGGCGGCTAGGTGGTGTAGTGGATAAAGCACCAGCCTTGGACTCAGGAGTACCTGAGTTCAAATCCGGCCTCAGACACTTAATAATGACCTAGCTGGGTGGCCTTGGGCAAGCCACTTAACCACATTTGCCTTGTAAAAAAAACTTAAAAAAAAAGAAAGATTAATTTAGCAATTATGTGGGGGAAACATTGGACAAGAAAGAGACAAGAGGTGAATAATGCAAGTAAAATATTGTTGCAATAGTTAATAAGATCAGTCATGTAGGCCCGAATAAGGTTAGAACTGTATATAATTCTATTTAATGCAATATGAGGAATTATTTATTATTTATACTATATTCAAGGTATTTTTTTCACTGTGAACTCATATTATTGTAAAATGGCACTGATCATGGATGTTAAAGTACATGGGCAAGAGGGTCAACCTGCTTCTAGAATTATGTGATAATGTGGAATGGAAGCATCATGTCCCAATTAAAAGGATGTGTATATATTCTTTATCATTACTTTCTTTTTGGTTTATGATGAAAATGTCATTTAGATGACTTCTGAGCCATTCAAAAAGAAATTGACAGTCAGCTAATCTCAATTCCCGACGAAGGGCAATGAAAAAACTGATATGAACATACTGGTGAAAAAGGCGGCCTCAATTTCTCAACAGGCTTAATATTTTACCAATTCTTCTGGGTCATGGCAAAGTTCTATTAATTCTGTTTGAATATTCTTCCTGTGAAACATCACTTCATACCATAAAATGACATTTATGACTATTTAAAGGGATTGTTTAGTTGAAATTTGTAGTGACACTTTTGAGATAACAAGAATATTTTGTCACTTACTGTAAAAGCAAGGACTGACTTGAAGGATTTAAAGTAAGACACTCACTACAGGAGGCTAGATATAGAATCAATCAAGGAACAATACAAAATTATTAATCAAAATGAAGACCCAGTTGTTATTAGAGGATAACTTTGTAGTAGAATTATTTGATCTGTTGTAAGTGATTTTCCCCAAATTATGGGATTAACCAAGATTTAGATATTCATTGACTTTAATGATGGATTAATAAGTATGAAAAAGATTAAAAGTAGAAAACATTTTATAGATATATTTGCTTGCTAACTATATTGTCAACTATTAAAGAATTCATCACTATCCTCTCTCTTCAGTCATAAGATTCTCTTTTTTCCCAATTCACCTACCATGTACATTTTGTTAGTTAGATAGAATCAGATATAAACTTGCAGATTTCACTACTGCCTCCTTTATATAAACGATGAAATAATTCTTAGGGCATGTATATAATTTATTAATTGTTCTGATTTCAGTAACAGATATGTGGATAATTGAAATATAGTTATAAATATGATATAGTGCTTTAGGCAAGGTTTGAGTTTTGTTTAAAGAACTCATTTCTTTCCTCCTTCTGCTCTGGTGGTTTGTTTTTGTTTCTCATTCAATTAATTTGCATATAAATACTCTCCACCATGCTTGTCCCCTACAATTCCTGAATTTCCCAGAAGTTTTTATAATTAAAAGCTTGACATTTCTTTCTTGTTTTTGATTAATTATTCCTATCTGTCTCATATTCCTATTACAGATTCTATATTCTAAAATCAAATGTAATTGTTTGCATTAGAGTCTCTAACTTTACTTATTATTAATACTTTGGTACTTGTATTCCATGTTTTATATATATATATATATATATATATATATATATATATATATATATATCATACACACATTTTTATACATTTAAATTTTGAATTAAAAGTTAGATATCATAGCCATATTCTATGTGAAAATTCATTTGAATTTCAATTAAAATCATAGGACATTAAAATGAATATGTCCAGTGTCATGCTACATATGAAAAAGATCAATAAGCTGAAGTAAATCATCTAGGTTACCAAGTCAATTAATTGATTAATTATCGATTGGAGAAATCTGGTTTTTTTTAATGTGGTTATGTGAGGGGTTTTGTCCAGTGTGTTTTTCTGTGAGTGTGTGTTTATGTGCTTGTGTGAGAGAATGGGAGAGGGACAGAAGAGGGGAGAGAGAAAGAAGGGGGGGAAAGAGAGAGAGACTGAGAGGGGGGAAGAGAGAGAAAGGAACGAAGGATTTTTTAATCAGAGATTTTTCTGATTTCAAGGTCAGTCCATTGCTCCAACCCCTATTTGGGTTTTACAAAATTTAAAATAAAAAATGAACAAAGAGTAGATAATTTTAAATATTATTGACACTGCGAAATAAATATGGATAGGAAGTGAATAAAAAAGTGTTGTTGGTCATAAATATATCATCAGGAACCTTGTACCTAGTTTTAAACTATCAATACCCCAAACCTAAATTGTATATCAAAATAACAGTATGTTTTATTATTGTTGTCATTGTAATTAGTATGCAATGTAAGGTTATGATAATTTTGTCAAAATATATGCTAAAGATCAACATTTATGAATCTAACAGTGACAGTTCATTCATATTAAAGCAGAGTGCAGATATGAGAGGAAAAAGGAAACAGGGTATAATCTGGACAAGAATAGATAGAAGTCTAGAAGACATACAAAATAAAATATCTCCTCAAGCAAATATTATATTGAGCTATTGACAAAGAGAACTTATAGATAGAAGAAATCACAAAATAGAGTATCTGAATTGAATAATTAGGTAAATGGTTAATTAGGAAGGCTTTGAAATGACATTTTATGATGAGAAACTGAAATAAAATCAAATGTCTTTATCATATATGATGGAATTTGATTTTTATATTCTTTTCACATTTAGAGATTTATTACTTTGGAGAAGCTGCATAAAGAGTATTGAATTTGGAAGCAAGAAATGATGTTTCAAATTCCACTGGTGAGTTTTCTAGCCTCAAATTTCTCCCTAATTCAACTCTATTCAGGCACCAAAGAAATGTTCTTAAAGTGCATATAAAGGCACATATCCCTTTCTAACTGTGTAAACCCCGATGGTCCTTTATCATCTCCAGAATCAAATTCAAAATAGTCTAGCTTTCAATGTCCTTAATAACTTACCCTCCTAATTAATCCTCCACATACATAATAAAACCTTTTCAGTGTTCTAACCCCCCTTCCCTATCAGATATTCTTTGTTACTGTAACCCTGCCTTTCTTGCTCTTACATTAAACAAGACATTGCTTGTCTTGGCGATAGGAATTTTCTTTGACTTTCCTCCATGTCTGAAATTCTCTCTCTTCTCATCTCCTCCCTTGACTTCCTTTAATTCCCAAATAAAATTTCATCTCATTTTAACTACCCATCTTAATTCTAATTCCTTTCCCCTTTTAAATGATTTCTTATTTATCTTATATACTACTTATTTGTATATATTTGTTTGTATATATATATTAGATTGTGAGCTCTTGAGAGCAGCTGTTGACTTTTGCCTTTTTTTGCCCTAGTATATAGCACAATATCTGGTAAAAAGTTGGCTGTTTTCTTAGTTCTTGTACTTTGTTATGAAAAAAGGACAAAATGACATCACTATGTTTGTGAAAAATTTAGTGTCCAACTGTAGCTGATCACCTAGGTCAGTACTACTCAGAAGGCTGGACCACAGATCAGGCATAAAAAGTCCATGTGAATACTTGGGTTGCCTGCTCTAAACTTACATATCTCACACTTCCCTTGATCTGCTCATAGAGCACAGCACCATTTCTGATGAGGACACACCATGATGGGCAGTCCTTTGCTGGTGGCACAAAGTACGAGCTTGATAAATGCTAATTGACTTTCTTTTGCAAGGCAATGGGGTTAAGTGGCTTGCCCAGGGCTACAACAGCTAGTTAATTATTAATTTTCTGAGGTCACATTTGAACTCAGGACCTCCTGACTCCAGGGCTGGTGCTCTATCCACTGCACCAGCTAGCCAACTAGCCACCCCTGGTAATTGACTTTTTTTAAGTTGTTTTTTTTTGGTAAGGCAAATGGGTTAAGGGGCTTGCCCAAGACCACACAGCTAGGTAATTATTAAGTGTCTGAGACCGGATTTGAACGCAGATACTCCTGACTCCAAGGCCGGTGCTTTATCCACTATGCCACCTAGCCGCCCCGGTAATTGACTTTTGATTATGTTATTCATACACTAAATATGTAGTCGTGATCTAGTCACTTAATTTTTCATAATCTCATTTTTTTCACTGATTATATGTAAGGAATAAAATTTAGAATCCAAAGGTAGTGTGGAATAAAGAATAAAGAGTTGACTTTGGATTCTGAAAGACCAGGGTTCATGTTCTGCAAGGTCTTCCACCTCAGGTGAGACCATCTTGTTATCCTGATCTATATCTCATCACTGTTCCCAGATAGCTCGGGAAGAGGAAAATTAGGTTGATAACATTGCACAACCTTGTTTCACTTAAATCCAATTCACTTGCAAGCCAAGACATCATCTTCCTGATGTCATGGTCCTCAACAAAGATGAAGAATATAAAACAACAACACATACTGAGTAAGTTGCGTAACTTTTCAGTGCTACAGAAGATCTTTTTAGGCTTTAAATTGCAAAATAGTTAGAAAAAAAGTATAAAATCATAGGTCACTAAGAAAAGGAGAAAAGGAAACTTGCATTATCTCACAATAGTTGCTTTGAGGGCAGCACTTTGCCAATCTGAAAGTATCAATTAAATATGAATTATGGTCATTGATAATATTATTATTCTCTTGTACATTGCTTGAGCATATTATATTAATGTGGTGATTTTAGGATTTAGATAGGGAGTACAAATCATTTTTGATGCTAATAGTTATTCTCTGTGTGTATAAAATGTCCATAACCAACCAGTAACAGTATGTCTATCTATAGCTAAGAATTTCAGGAGAGAATTGGATAGGTCCTAAGGTAATAGCCTCTGGAATGGAGAAGTAATTTGTCCTAGGCAAAGCAGAAGCTTTATAAAATATAGTTTCATCAGTATGGTTTCATCAATTGAAACTATAAGTGTGACTATTTAATCCCAGGAGCAAGTAATCCACTGACTAGAAGAAAATAGTAACACCAACATTGAGAATGATTGATGATGATGATGATGATGATGATGGTGATGGTGATGGTGATAATTATTATGGTAATGATAATGATGGTGATGATAATTCTGAGAGTTAAAATTTAAAAAGTGCTTATAAATTGCCAAAGAAATTGTTAAACAAATATTGGTCATTTTTATTTTCACAATAACAATGGGAGGTAGGTGCTTTTATTATTCCCATACTATTATTGAGGAAACTGAGAAATACTCAGATTAAGTTATTTGTCCAAAATCACACAGTTAATAAGTATGTAAGGGCACATTTGAGTTTTCCTGATGAAAATTAAATTAGAGTATCAGGGAATATCAGGGTTATTTTTCCTAATTGTAGAATATCATGGACCACATTCGGTGTAACCTTCAACAGTTTCCAAAACTAAAAATGCTGAGCAGAAAAAAACATTCATTTGTGTAGTCTAGAAGACAGTGAAAAGCTAGACTTATCAGTAATAACAATTTTCCTTAGGAAACAACTAGCATGATAAAATAAATAATCATATGGTCCTCGAAAATTCTTTCTTTAGACATGTGATTAGCCAGCCTAGTTTACTTCCATGCTTAGATTTCTTGTTTTTTCCATTTTTCCCCCTCCAGTACTGGAATTCTGCTTCAAATATGCTTATTTTCATTTATGGAAAATGTGTTAAAAGATTTGCATATATATAGTTTTTGAACATTCAGAGAAGCATGTTTTTGTTTACCTAGTTTAAAAATTGAGCTCATAGCTAAAAACAGCAGAGCAGATGGAAGAAATAACATGGATTTATAAGCACCATGCTTTCTATAGTGTAGCTAAGAGAGTGACTGACAAGTCTTTGGCTGCAATTCTTTTCCATTTAACTCAATTAAGCGAATAGTTTTGAAGCACCTACTATGTGAAAGGCACAATACAAGGTGCTAATAATATAAACACAAAAAGATGAAAATTTTTTGAAGGCATTCCGTGATCTCATGGAATTTATCTTCTTTAAGATATTTGGTTAGATGCAGAAAACAATTTTTTACCTGTGGATTTTGCGAAGATGAGGTTATGAAAAATATCCAGATTCATTTTTTAATTTAAGGATCATTGAGGAGGGTTTTTGTTGTTGAATTGCGAAAAATAAAATTGAATAAACAAGATAATAAAGGAGTATCCTGAATTTCAATGAAAGAGGTCCATAAATATATAGCCTGCATATGTAAGTTTTGGGAGTTTTTTAATATGCTATCCTTTTGCAGTATGATTCAGACTATGAATTCCTCAGATTAATGTTTTTAAATGCATAAAATAAAATAAAATAAGTAGGGTTATAATAGTAATCAACTATATTGAAATAAAGATGATTATTTTTTATTTTCCCAAATCAAATACCCAGATCTCCTGAAATCTATGTATGGGCACTTCAGGAATCCATAGAGACTTGGTAAAGCGCCCAAGTCTAGAGCCTCAAAAACTATCTAATAAAAATATTTAATGAAGATTCTGATAGATTGTTACTTGTCAAAAAAAATCACACTGCATCAGAACTTGGGTTTTCTGATTCAAGAAATAGTACTCCTTTTTGCTGAACCATTCATTTAATGAAATAGATACTAGAAAATTTCTGTAGGGTCTCAAACAAGATGATTACACAATTGAAAGTTTGCTAGAGTAAATAATCTTTAAAAAATGAGATGGGTAACAGGCATTAGAAACTAAGGACAAGTTATAAGAATATTATATTGTCAAGGCGTGAAATAAAGATGGATGCCCTAGAAGAACAGTTATAGAAATGAACCAGAAAATTATTTGAAAGGAAATACAGAGGATTTGTAGGAGGTGAAATCTAGAGCTAAAAGGGAAGATTGGTAAAAATTTGGAAGGAAAACAAATAAGCATATATATATATATATATAGTATATATATATATATATATATAATATATTATATATATATATAATATTTACTTACATACATATTATGGTTTTAGGACCTTTGCTAATGGGCTTTATAAATAAAATCTCATTTGAATCTCCCAATCACTCTGAGAGATAGATGCTATTATTATTATGCCCATATTACAGTTGAGGAAACTGAGATAAGTAGAGGTAAAGATGCTTGTACGGGGTCACTAGTAAATATTTGAGGCTTGATTTGAACTCAGGCCTAACCATTGTGTTACAGCTACTAAAATGAAAGTCAAAGGATATTATGTCAATAATGTCATGTTAAAGTCACATATAAGGAGTCTGAGATCCAAAGATTTTTAAATGATCAAGTCTTTTGATCACAAAGCTAATGTTCTTTCTGCTGCATAATAGATATGTAGTCCATGGTCACTCAAATGTATCAAAGCTGAGATAAAAAGACATTGATCATGCACTTGCCAGATTTAAACCATTCGGAGAAAGAGTTGATTTCATTCATTTAAGAATGAGATATTGGCAAGTTATTATAAAATCAGAGAATTTTAAAGGTAAAGAGGTCCTCGACAACTCTTTGATCTGAACCAGTCACAAAAATGAGTACTGTGACAATGTACAAAAATAAATCCTTATTCAAACTTTTTTTTCCTAGGACTCCCACTATTTAAGTCCATAGATCATTCCTTGTTTTATTACTCCAATTATTCAGAAACTACTTCCAACAACTAAAAGAGTACCTTTTTTTGGTTTTTGCAAGGCAATGGGGCTAAGTGGCTTACACAAGACCACTAGGTAATTAATAAGTGTCTGAGGCCAGATTTGAACTCAGGTACTCCTGACTCCAGTGTCAGTGCTCTATCCACAGTGCCACCTAGCTGCCCCAAGAGTACCTTTCTTAATGTCCACTCATTGTTCTCTTTTTAGTCCACTGAGGAGCAAACATGCTGAATCTCTTTAAAGATTTAGAAGTAAGCATCAAATTTCCGTATGTCTTCTCTTCTCTACCCTTCCCCAATAGATTAATACATCAATCAACCAACTTTCAATTTATTAGCACACAGTATGTTATGCTGTTGTTTGCTTTGTCATTTTTCAGTTATGTCTAATTCTTTGTGGTTAGATATTTCAGGGGTTTGAGGGAGTGCTTTGCCATTTCCTTGTCCATTTCATTTTACAGATGAAGAAACTGAAGCAAATTGTGTTAAATGATTTACTCAGGGTCACAAGGCTATTTTGAGGTTAAATTTGAACTCAGGAAAGTGAGGCTTCCTGACTTCAAGTCTAGTTCTCTATCCCATTTACTTTGGAGATATAAAGAGAAACTGTGTTCCTTCCATAAAGAAGTCTTCATCTCATCATTATGTGGCAAAATCACCATTCTGTGTATCTCCACATACTCTGTAGTTTATCAGCATCCTACCCAAATATTTTCCCAATCTGAGTATGACCCTCCAGAAGTGTTCTGAACTAAGTAAAATGTGAAGGAATTAATACTTCTTTATCCCTGGATGCTTGTTTGTTTGTTTGATTTGTTTTTCTAGATTTATGATAGCAATAGGAACCCCAGTGTAAGGAATTCCCAATGTAGAATCATCTCCCACTGATTCAGATTGACAGCATATCACCTATGAGATTTTCCAGAAGCACTAAGAAGTGGAAAGTTTTATGTCGTTAAGAGTTGGAACCAGGAACTTTTTGACTTTGTGGCTGATCTTCTATATAGTTTTCTGTAGCTTTTATTGAAAGTTATGACTCTCTATATATGATTTAAAATCTTATTGACTTTCTTTGCTGTAATATTCAGAAGGTAATATTGTTCACATAGCTGAATTGATAGCTTTCAAGGTTGGGTTAAAGGTCTGGACTTTAGCTGTAGATTTCCTGATCATCAACATATATGTGATAGCTAAAGACAGTAGACTAGAAGAGCTCTTTGTAGGCTTTCATTTGACTCTATTGTTTGTTGACTGTCATTTAAATTATTTTAATAGAAACCACTATAAGTATCATTCCATACATCCCAATATTGTGAAGAAGATTCTGGGACTGTGAAAGAGAATTCATTACCAATAGAAAAAAGCTAATATCCCCCAGAAAGTGCATAAATTTCTCTTGAAAAGTAATCTGTAATTGTAAATTCAAGTCATATACAGCTTCCTAAACAAGCCTTAAGGAGTTATCTAAGGCTCAGAAAACTTGAGCAAGTTCTATATATTCACACAACTAGTAAATTTTAGAAAAGGGCTTGGAATCTAAGTCTATTTGTCTAATTAAAGACTAATCAGTATTGCTGATTACCTTTCCTACTAGATAAGTGCAAAAGATATTTAAATAAAATACTTTGCATAAAGGTATTGGATTAGTTGAAAGTCCTTCATTCGGTATGATGAGATTACAGGTTTTGAAATTTTTGATAGAACATACCATTTCCTAATCGCAAGATAACTGAGAAAACAAACACCTCCATCCCTTAAAGCTAGTTGGTCACACAGTTCATATTCTGATTTTTTTTTCTTGTGTGTTCTGCCAAAATGGCACTATTCAGGGTCAGTGTTCCTAAAAATAGCAACAACAACTCAGGACAATCATCCATATCTAACCTCTTAATACTAGATGGAATGTGTCATGGAAATCCCAGCTTTGGGAACTGTTTTTTGGGTATCTCTAAATTAAATGTTTCTTCAACCACTAGTTCTTCTAAAGAGGTTGCCTTTGGGGAGAAATGAGACCTGTATTTAGTAATCATGTGCAATAATCTATATGGAGAGATACAATCACTGTTTGTGAATGACTATAGGGCCAATGGAAGAGGTAATTAAACCATATTGTGAAACTACAAATATCCCAATCTTGATATATTTTCCCTTTGTTCCTTTCCACAACTACTCATTGAATTTTTGAGTTCTTGGCATTTCTTTATGCACTTGTGTATCATTAGTATTATATGAACTATTTGTTGAATCATATTGAAGCAGAGCACACCTATATTATGCTTTGAGTATCTATTTGGGAGTTTGTGACTATCACTTTTCTATTATCCACATTCAGGAGAGAAACAGAAAGAAAGAGACAGAGACAGAGACAAAGACACAGAGACAGACACAAAGAGACACAGAGTGACAAGGACAGAAAGGACAGACAGAGAAAGACAGACAGTCAGAGACAGAAAGAGAAACAGGCAAAGAGAGGGGGAGAGAGAGAGAGAGAGAGAGAGAGAGAGAGAGAGAGATACAGAGACAGAGAGAAATCATATCTAACTTTTATTAGATTTGTCTTAATCAACTCCAGGTAATCCAAAGAGAGAACCTTGACATCTCAGAGAATCATCAACCAGGATCAGACTCCTACATCAGAAAGTCAGAGACCCTGGGGTATAGCAAACAAGTATATTCCTTTTTTTCCTATTTTTTTCTAGATACCTTATGTCAGTGATTCTCTTTAAACATTCAACTCCAATAAGGGATGAAAAAAAGTCAGTTTTGGCAAGCAACAGGAAGGAAAAAAAGGAATGAACTAGAAATTGTGGAGTGCAGGAGAGATAAGAATATATGGTAGAAATGACAACACAGAGCTGGCTGCAGTGAAAAGGGTTTCCATCTCCAAGGGATAGAAATTAGGAACCCAGCCATAATCAGTCCTCTATTCCACTTATTTTTATGCTACATAGTGACTTCAACAGGATCTTAAAAAACTGAGCATGCTCAGTCTAAATAGTCTATTCAGGAGAGGAAAAATGGCAAAAGCATGTTGGAGAAAGAAAGATCAAATAGTGAGAAGAAAAACTAAAGTTTATTTTTTGTTGTTTTTTTTTTTTATCACAATATCCCAAGGGGAAAAAAGAAACAAAAAAGTTCAGGATAGAAATCCTGGACCTATATAAATAAGCCTACTTGCTAAAAAGATGAAGCAACCACAAAACTGATCAAGATAGAAGGACAAATTAAGCAAAACATAGTAATATGCTTCAGTAAATGCAAGGTCAATACTGAGGTAAGGATTTCGTATTTAACAAGATTTTCTAGGAAAGTTGGAAAGCAATTTGACAAAAATTATGTTTGAACCGATAACTTATACCCATATTAAACTCCATTTGGATTAGTCACACACACACACACACACACACACACACACACACACACACACACATATATATATTATATAGTCATATCACAAAACTATTTGCAAGAATAGGGAAACATTTCTTTGCAACAATAGCCAAAGGGAAAATTGTTTATTTTGCACATGCATATTTTTCAAGTTACAAAATTTCCTTCTATCCTACCTTTCCAACCCCTTTCCCACAGCTGCAAATAGTCAGGGCAGCATTGTACATACATATATTCATAAACATTTTACAGATTAGTGATAGTTATTTTTAGTATGAGGAATTAGGATTAAGGGGAAAAGATACATATATCATTTTTATAAAGTATTCAACAGATTCTGGAGTTATTCTGTGTGTGTGTGTGTGTGTGTGTGTGTGTGTGTGTGTGTGTGTTTTGTTTTGTTTTTCTTTCTCTGGAGGAGGATAACATAGTCCATAGCCGTTCTTATACACTTGTCCTAGCTCTCTGGACTGCCAGAGGAGATACTTCCATCAAATTTATTTATCTCAAAATGAGGTTGTTTATATGAACATTGCTCTCTTGGTTCTACTCCCTTTGCTCAGCATCAGACTGCATAAGTCATTCCATGCTTCTCTAGAGTCTGACCATTTATGTTTTCTTACAGAACAATAGTATTACATAGTATTCATGTACCATGATTTGTTTAGCCATTCCCCAATTGATGGACATCCCCCCAATTTCTAATCCTTTGCCACTACAACAAAAGGGCTGCTATGAATATTTTGGAACATGTAGGTCATTTCCCTGTTTTTATAATTTCTTCTGAATATGAACCTATAATAGGAATTTCTGGGTCAAAGTGTATGAACAGTTTGTTTGCTCTTTGGGCATAGTTCCTTATTGCTCTCCAGAAAGGTTGGATCTATTTACAATTCCACAAGCAATGCATCAATGTTCTAATCCTCCCACAAACTCTCCAACATTGATCATTTCCCCTTTTTCTCATCTTGGTCAATCTAATAAAATGATACCTCAGTGTTGTTTTAATTTACATTTCTCTAATCAATAGTGATTTGGAGCAGTTTTTCATATGAGTATATATAGCTTTAATTTCCTTATGTGAAAATTGTCTGCTCATATCCTTTCACAATTTCTCAATTGGGGAATGACCAAAGGGAAAATTGTTACCTAAACTTTTGCTAAATTTGAAAGGATCTGTCCTCCAGGAAAGTAAAGAATGTTAGAATGAAAAAGTAAACATTTGGAAAAAATCTTCTCAGCATATTTCTTTGGTAAAGTTATATTATAAAATTATGCCCTACTAAATGAAAAACTTAACAGAATGACAGAAATCTGGTTACCAAGACAGGACATTATGGATTCAAGCCTCCATCTGACTCATATTAGTTAAATGAACATCCAAGAGAATCTCTTCATCTTTGGATGTTCTCTGTAGCTTTCTAAAAATTATTGGTTTCATAGAGTAACTTACATTGATATAAAAAAAAAGTTTCCTCACCTGAAAATTCATTAACCCAGAGGAATCACAGGATTAATTATTAACTCTATTCTGAATATATCAAGGAATATAGAAGTATTCCAAGTCATTAATAATAAGCAAGTTTCAAAGCAACATAACTCTGAAGACCTACTTCACACAAAAGAAGAAATGTCAATAATTGGAGTGGCTATTGGTAGATCTGAGAACTGGTCCAACTGTTCAGGAAAATAATTAGGAACTATACACAAAAAAGTCACTAACCTACCCATATCTGTTTTTCTTGATAATAAAGTCAGGTATGAGTCAGAAGGAAAATATTTATATGCACAATAATATTTATAACAGCTTTTTTCTGATTAACTAAGAATAATATCCATTCATTTTGAAAGTGTTAAAGAAGTGTGGTATATGAATGTAACAGAAATTTATTTAACATTTAACAAGACTACTACAAATATAGAAATATATGGTCTTTCTCTCTCTCTCTCTCTCTCTCTCTCTCTGTGTGTGTGTGTGTATATATATATATATATATATATATATATATATATATATATATATATATATATATATATATTATAATTCAGGGTGAAGAGAACAGAACTAAAAAGTTTACATAATGACCAAAACAAAGGGGGAATAAATAACTGAAATAAATCAAATCTTTGTAAATAGCAGTAATCAAACACGATTTCTAACTTCAAATGACTAATGATGACATATATCTTCCATCTTTGCTAGATAAGGTTGACTAGAGCAGGTGATAAATAATTCTTAACTTCCTGGCTACATAAAATCAGATAGTGGACCAGATTTGATCAATGGGCCAAAGACCCTATACTAGAGGCATAAAACCAGGTATGCATGGTCACATTTGGGCATTATCTTAATTTTTTCCAGTTGAATGCATAGAGAGCATTTAAAGTCAGAAGGAGAGAAAGAAAACTGCATTACCATTGAATGTACTCATTGCCATACTATATAGCAAAATATATTTTTTGAGTAGATTCAATACACATAACACAGTAGACACAATAAAATACAATACAGGAGAAACACAGTATGGGAAAAGAATAAATAAAATACAGAAGGAAGGTTGGAATGATCTGGAGCTAAGCAGAAAAGGGATCTAATCATTTATTTAAAAAATTAAGAGGTTTATGTTGGAAAGCAGAGTAAGAACAGAGATGGAGAAGAACTAGAATAAGATGAATGATATTCTCACTCAAGAAAGGTAAATGAAGAGCAACAAAATTGATCATACCCTTTGATCTAGTAATTTCAATACTAGGCCTATATCCAGAAGAAATCATAAAAATGGGAAAAGTCCCATATGTTCTGAAAAGTTTATTGCAGCTCTTTTTGGTAATTACAAAGAATTGGGAATTGAGGGGATGCCCATAAATTGGAGAATGGTTGAATAAGTTATGTTATATGAATGTTATGAAACACTATTGTTCTTTTAGAAACCCTGAATGGTCAAACTCTAGAAAAGTATGGAATGAATTGCAGGAACTGAGGTTGAGCAAAGGAAGCAGAACCAAGTGAACATTACAGATTAATAACAAGATTGTAGGATGAGCAACTTTGATGGATGAAGCTCCTCTCAAGCTATTCAGAGATCTAGGTCAAATGGGGAGATCTGTTATGGGCAATGCTTTCCACATTCAGAGGAAGGAAAATAAAACAAAACAAACAAGCAAAAAACCCCCTACAGAATCTGAATGAACACTACATCCACTTTTTAAAAAATTCTCATGTATTTCCTTGCCATCTCATGGATTTCTTTCTTTTCCCTTAACCCTAATTACTCATACTAAAAATGATTAATCTGTAAGCAAGCTAAATAGAAATGTGTATGTGCAATACTCACCTGACTGTACACCGCAGAGGGGAAGGAATGGTAAGGGAGAGTGAAAGGAAATCATGTAACTTAAAAATATGGTTATGGATGTGGTTTAATGTCATAAAACTTTCAAACATATAATTAGAAAAATAAAATAAAGTATCATTTTAAAAGGGTAAATGAAAGATGCCTTAAAGAAAATTCTTCTACAATAGTTGAGGCATGAGATAATAGTGCCTGAGCCAAAAGGAAGCGTATACAAAAAAAAATCATTTGAATATAGCAGCAGATTGCATATTGATTGAGAGAGAGAGAGAGAGAAGGAGGTATAGAGATGACATCTAGACTGGAAATTTGAGTAACTGGGAGGTCTACTTGCATAAAGTTTTTCCTCTCTTCATTCCATCTTTCACTCATCTAAAGTCTTCCTGAAACACAGATGTGACCATGTCAACCCCCTTATGTAATAATCTCCAGCATTTCTCTATTCAGTTCTAAAATCATATTTAAAATGTTTTGTTTGGCATTCAAAGACCTTCATAATCTAGTTTGCTCTTTACTTTGCAGACTTCCAACATCTCCTTTCCTTCCACAAACTTCGATCATCAAACAACATTTTTGCTCAATGCTTGATTGAAAACTTGACCTGTTTCAGAGATATTTTCCTCTTAGAATAGCATATAGGGAATTCCATCCTCAATGTTAAAAAGAATGTTATGTTTTAAGAATAAGAAAGAAAAGTAAGGACCAGTGGTAGATGAATAATCTGTAGGAAGTATAAAATCATATAAAATCCACTTAATAACTTAGCAGACTGCCTCTCTGAACTTATCTAGACTGGTTCTTGAGCTTCAGTTACTCAAATATGTCACTGAGTCTTTGTTCAAAAATTTTCTAGCTTCTTAAGATCTAATAGAGCTATGTCTGTACTAACACCTACACTGGATAATCTCACAACAATTAGACGTTAGCAGATATCGCTGGGTAAAGGGAATCAGTGAAGGATGTGAAGTTATTTAGGGAAAGACCCCAACCTCAAATCACATTTGCTCCTTCTGTATATAGACAACACTGAAACTAAAAATTTAATAAGCAAGGTAATTACTTATAAAATAAAATATAAAATGTATGCCAATGTTATCCTAATATCAGTAGACATTTTGGATCATACCAGATTTCCTAGACATTTTTTTAATTGATTAGTCTTCCTATTAGTATATATGATTAATCAAATATCTTTTGATTTTCTTACACATATTTCTTCAAAAGTGATTGTTTTGAGGGGTATAAAAAGATCAAATCATCTGATAAATGCCAAATATTATTCCTCCACTATCCAGCACAGAGATTATATTTTTGTATCAACACCCCAAGTGTCTATTGTCCATCTGTGAAGAGAAGAACACTCCCATTTTTAGCATGCCCATCAATTGTATTTTTAAAGTATGTCGGAACCTGACAGTAAAATACCAGACACTGTGATTTTTGAATTTTAGGTATAAGGTAGACCTTCACATTCCAAATTCTCCATTTTGTCACTCTAAGAAGTAGCCCTCCTTCTCTCCTCCCTCTACCAAAAGTCATCTCACATGGAATAACATGAATACTAGACTGTGTTGGGAGACTGGTCCTGTCATCTCATTGTCTGTAATGAAGAAGTCTGGAAAAGTCTTGCCAAGAGCTGCTCCAACATGACAACCAAAATTATTTGGGCTTTTTACAGGTATGTTTGCAAATCAAAATAACAATTCAGTATGTTAGGTTTGTTATCTATCTTATCAAAATACATTAAATAATTAAACAAAACATGATCACAACTAAAAGTAATTTAGCTAAAATAAAAGTAAAATAAAATAAAATGCTTTACTGTCGTGTGTGTGTGTATGTGTGTGTGTGTGTGTGTGTGTGTGTGTGTGTTGAAAGCCCACATCTCTGAGCATACAAAGGATTTTTTTTTTACCTTGAATAAAATACTTTCTTCTTAATTTGTCATTAATTTCATTGCAAATGGATATAGGATACATTAGAAGATAAAAATCAACCTATGTGGTAAACAGCAGCAATTTATAGGTAGGAAGTATATTAGAAATTAAATGTTTTAAAATATTTTAGTTGACTATAACTAGATTAAAATCTTATGAATTAATTGATTTTCAGAGATTCAACATTTTTCTTCTTTACATTTCTGATTATAGCTCCTTGTTTCTCTCTGTCTATGCCTGTCTTTATCTATTTCTATGTCTCTTTCTCTTCTTTTCTTGACTTAATGGTTTACAAAGTATCCTCATAGCAGTTCTCCAAACTAGGCAATACAAAATATTTGTTTTCCAAGTTTTTTGTTTCATTAGTGATAGACCTGATTACTGAGAATTTTTTTTTACTAATGTAAATAAGTAACTCATCAGAAATCAATAGTCTAGAATGTTTCAGGATGTACTAGGGTCCTGTTTCTCACAATAATATAGGAAGAGTCTCAGAGATGGGAAATGAGTTAAGTTTGGAATTACTGAGGCAATGTATATGAATTAAAAAAACATTAAAAAAGTAGGTAAACATCTGCTTATTGTTTCATGAGTACTCACTCAACAAATATTTATTGTTCATCAACTATATGTAAAGTCTTACAGGGGTAAGCAAAAATACAGCTCCTTTTGCCTGATTGTGTGTCCCAGCTCCTTAACTAACCTGAAAAATCAATCTATTCATGCCAATCATAAGAAAGAGTAAAGTGTAAAAAAAATTCTAAGATTCTCAATTAGCACTTTTGTGCCTCTATAATAACGTATGCAAAACCTAGATGCAAATATGTGTATTTATATGTGTATATATTTTGTAAAGTACTTTTATACATTGTTTCATTTGAACCTAGAAACACAGCTATTGAAGGAAAGGAAATAAAATGGACATTACATTTTGCAGATAAAAATCCAGTTCTCAGATTAAATCAAATGGCATAATGATATAAATTTTAGTTATTGTTATTATTTAAATGACCATCCAAAGGCCACACATAAGTGGCAGAATTAGTGATAGAAGTTGCATTTAACTTTAGGTTATCTGGACTCTTAGTTCAACATTCTATCTGCTTTATCATGCTGTCACATCCATCACTAAAATTAGATGGTTCTAAATTATAGAAGCAGGGAAAATAAAAGTCTAATTATATGGCAGTCTATGAAAATTCTAATTCATCTTTTCCAAATCAATGCCTCAATGACTTTATTATTAATATGAGAATATGAACAAAAGTGTATGAGGGTTTTTATATTCAAAATAATTTTACTAGTATTTTATTTTTTAAAAACTGCATTACTAGATCTTACATATGTAAGCATGGATTGTCATTGTTTCAGCTTGTCCTTGGTTCTCAAAGAGGACCATGTAAGCATGACAGCAGGTGATGCCATAACAAACACTTGAATTAGATTTTATGTCAGGGAGGAATATACTGTACAAAGTTACCAACTTCACTTTCTCCTCTGGAGTCATCTGAGTCCAGTGGTCAGTTATGGATAAAACTTTTTAAGTTGGAGCCTTTAACAGTCTCAGGTTGACTGAAACCCTTTCAGAGATTAAAGATAGGTTAAAAAAGAATGTGGCAAAGAATGGCATCTTTAACTGGGTCAAAAAAAAATCAGTCTAGGAGGGGAAGACCCTCTGGGTTTCTGGTCAAAACAGAAGCAATTGCTGTTTTCAATTACTATGAGTCTGTCTGCACTCAAACAAATAGAATTTGGTCTGGGACCCAAATCAATGAAAGTCAGAGTGATTGGAAGCCTGTAAACTCCAAAGAAGGTTTCAGGTACCAAAATTTACATTCCTTTGAGTGGAGTACCAGCAGATAAGAGTATGATAAGTGGACAGAAATGAGGGAAAGGAAAGAATGAGAAGGAAGCAGGGAAGAAAAGAGAAAGGAGAGAACTAGAGAGGACAACAGAATTTGTAAATATGTCATATGCTCTTACTCAATATTCTCATTCTTTCTTCTATTAGCATAAAGTTCCATAAGGAAGAGTTTGTAAACTGTAAGTCTTATCTGTCTAGGATAGACTGAAGTTGCATGACATCTCTCCCTCAGGGTAAAAGAGCTAAAATTAAATGATTGCCCTCAAGGAACAACAATGGGTATTACAGAGATAAGACTAAAGTCAGGAATTACAGATAACAAAGAAAGGACACTGGACAATATGCCACCTAGAAGTGAGATGTCAGTAGGGAGAGGGCTGGATAAAAAAAAATAGGGAATATTTCATCTTTTTTGGACAAGAGTAGTACCCTCCTAGGGCTGTGACTAGGCCTTCTGGGATGTTCACCTAGCGGCTTGAATTTTTATAGGATTACCATGAGGAAGAGGAAAATTGAAAAAAACAAAACTTTTGCTTCCCTCCCACCCAAGTCTCTTCCTTTAGCCCCCCATTCACTGAGTGCTGAGGAGGAGATATATTTCATATCCTTTTCATTCCTGTATAACATTTTAAAATCTCATTTATTAAAATAGTTAAATTGGATTTTATAGATTACCAATGCATAATACATTTTAAAAAGAAATCAAAACCAAAAATATCTAACCTGCTATTTTATGCAAAATTTAAGCTAATTCCATAATGAATGGTGACCCTTTGGTGGAAATACTGCATTAATAGAAAGCAAAACTTGAGAGAACCAGATTGAGTAAGTAAAAGTTAATGACAAAACAGATTTTGACTTAGCATAAAGCAAAATCATTAGAGAAATCAGCAATAGGGAACAGATAGATTTTTCTTTAGTAAATTAATTTGAGAAGAAATTGACAGAATTTCAAAGGTGTTTAAAGTCAAAGGGACTTTAGATAATATCTATACTATCCCACTCAATAAGGACCCTTTTCCTGGAACACCTCACAATTGATCATTTTGCTTGAAGATCTCTAGTGAGGAAGAATCCATTCTCATGAAGCAACTCTTCGGGTCTCATTATTAGAGAGAAATAATCAGTTATCAAGCTCCAATTTACTTCTTTGAAATATCTGTTCAATAATCCTAGGCTGTTCTTGGGGAAACAAATTAAGTTTCCATTGAGCTTGTCCAGAGAACTAAACAATATACCATGAGCCTCTACTGATTGAATATTGGAGATGTTAATGAAGTTAAGTGCTTAGATTACAAGGCTTGAAGTCTTTCTAATTCTGGCATCTATATTTTTGACTCTATGATGATAAAACCTAAGGAAATTCAGAGAGCAAGTTGGGAAAAATTGCTGGGGTAGACATGGATACTAAATTTTGGAGAGCTCTATAAGAATACATACAGATCAAGCACCAAGTGCTTTCATTTGTTTCCATTAACTATCTCATAATATATGTATATATATATATATATGTATATATATATTTGTGTAAGTGTATTATACTCTCTACTGGGCAGAAAGCCCATAGGGCAAAGATTTATTTATTTAAATTTTACAATACACATATCAAATGCTAAATAAATATTTGTTGAATGACAATGAATAGTGTTTCACAATCTAATACATGATATTACTTGTCCATGCCATTATAATGATTTGAAGATGTCAAAGGTCAAATTGTGTTCCAAATAAAAATTCTTGCATAAAAGATGACATTTCATATGACAGAACTTTTGTACAAACAAGAGAATTTAGTTGAACTCAACATTAACTCTTCTATTCTACATAGTTATAATTACTTTGAAATTAGACTATATATTCATGTGTATATGTATAAGTTTATTCATATGCAAACATATGTATGTTTGTATATACCACCAGTGTTTAGCATCTGGTTACAAAGAGAAAATATAGGATAAATGATGGATAGCTTGTCTTCTCCATTAGTATTCTTGTTGCATCAAAAAAAAAATACATGGAAGGCACTTAGCATGTCAAATGACTCCCGATGAGATATTTACAAAGTCCATGAACAAAAGTCACACAGTATGAGAAGGCATGGATGAGTTAGGATATTCATGTTTTCAGGAAGTACTTATGTGGATGGGTTCACAAACTCATTTGAATGTCCTGCTATTAGGCCCTTAATTTGGATTAATCAAAATATATTTCTATTGCTTTGAATTTAATGGATAATATCATTTAATACTAACAAGGCATGAGTGATCTTTTCCATGGGAACCATTTCATAATATCCCTGAGGTTACCTATTTATGTATGATATGAGATATTTTCTGAGATGTTTTGACTCCTATTTATCTTTTTTGAAGACTAAGACTTACAACTGGAAGAGATTCTAATGAATTAGCTACATGGACTCTTTTTTATTTGTAAACCATGGTCTACTGGAAACTGGAATTTTTTTTTAGCATTTCCCAATCTTATTTTTGCCATTTCTCAGCTTTACATTAAATCCTTTTAAATCTAATTGAAAATAATTGTATAAAAAATTCAGGAAACAGAATGAAAACTTTTTTCCAAAATATGTGGACAATTTAAAAACAATACCTTGCTAATGTTGAAAATATTACATCATTTCAGAATTCAGGAAAATGTACCAAAATGTCATGTGTGTATGTGTGTGTGTGTGCGTGTGTGTATTAATGACAGTTTGCTGTACTTTTACCCTTAGATAGTTTATCTATATATTTATGTATCTTTAACGTATTTCAGAAAATCATATAGCAAATTTTTAAAGTATATTTCATTTTATGTCAAACATTGCATCATCAAAATAAGTTCCTCAAAAAGTTGAACAAAAATATTTTTAGAGTGGCCATAAATGAGGTTAAAAACTCTTGAGCATAAGCTTTGCAGTTTATCCTACCTTAAAAACTAGAATTCATGTTGCTTGTTTTTTGTCTTTTTCAAATAGGACCTGTGACATCACAGATGATATCTTTATTTTTATGTAAATTGAATTTAAGTCAAACAGTTGAGCAAAGTTATCAACCTCACTCTTCCAGTGTCATTGAAGTCAAAGATAAAAGTCAAGATGATTGGTAATGGTCCAGGATGCAGTGAATGAACTTTGTGTCTTTGATGCCTGACCAAGATATAAGTATTATTTAGCTGTTTTTATGATCAATGAAACAAAATTTCCTCAATTACCCATTTTGTGATGGAAAATCTTCACATTTTGGGGTGGGAGGGGTAGAAATCTCGCTAAGTAATTGATGGATTTGAGTTTTCTCACATACCCTTAACCTGATTTAGACCTTAAACTGAGGTGGTTTTACCCAGTTATAGCTGCTGCTATGGCTCCTTGGAGCCACAAGAGAGAACTGGATGAGAGGCAAACATTAAACATGGGTAAGTAGCCAGAACAGGACTCAGCCAAGGAGCTAGTCCTCCATGAACAACTCATATACAGCTCATGTTACTCAAATAATACCTAACCAGCATTATCTAACAAATAGAAGTCTTTTTTGCATCATATATCCATATGATTGGTAAATATAGCCAAAAAAGAAAACAATAATTGAAGTGGATATGGGAAAACAGGTACAGTAATGCACTGATGGTGAAGATATGAATTCAATACATTTAATCATTTTCCAGTCCATTTTCTGAATGTCCTGTGTTGTCTCCTTAACTCCTACATATCAGTTGTTCGAATGCCAAAAGATTTGAAAAACAAAGTGATGAAGTTAAAAATTTGGAATTACACATTGCATGTAGAATCTTCAGAATGGCCCATGTGTAGTTTTGAACACATAATTTTCTTTTATCTAAAGTTATGAGCAATCCTTTTCTCAGTTTCATGTTTGTTTTCTTAAAGTGAGGAATAGGAATGAGTTAACTATAATTAGTAATATTTCTTTATTCCCTGCCTAGTTTATAAGCTGTTATTTTTTCCTCTTTTCTATGGTGGATTTGATGTTGTGGACATAATACTCTTAAAAGGCATCTTGTATTATTGGGTAGAGAATAATTGACTGAATCTCTAAAGTGGGAGACTTTGAGAAATAATAGCCAATAGGCAGAAACACTACATAGAACTTGATGAACTGATACTGCTCACTTTCTGTGTATTAAATTAATAGTTAATAATACTTAGAAAGTTCAAAAAGCATGCAATAAAACCTTTTCCCCCATAAAATCTACATTGAAGAAGCTGTTTTCCTTCTCTTCTTGCTATTTTTATTTTCATTAAGTTATAGTGCATGTCTCTAACTAGTTTGTGGTGGTAGCAAGATAAGCATGGGTCAAATTTACTCTGTTATTCATTCATGTTGCTAGATCTAGATGTAGATATAGATGTAAAGTAATCAGTTGAATCAAGGGCTCCCATTGTTTTTCCCATTATATCTATTTAACCAGTTCTATTTTTAGTATCCTCACTTCTCAGGCATGGTAATATGGCTAGCCATTTCACCAGTGCACAAACATAAGAGCTCCATCAGAAACAACCAACTAGGAAGAAGTAGTATAACCCTACTTCCCAACAAAGATATAAAAAGAATTTTTGATTTATTGATAATTGGTAAATCTAAGAAGAAATCAGATTTTTTTCCTAGTTCTAAAAGACATTTTCCAGGCCAAAAAGGCCTACATATAAGTGAGCAAGTAAAGAATTATGAAATAAAGGTAATCTAACAGTACAGTAAGGTTTGTGCTCCAAGTAAGATTTTTTCTTGAATCAGAGCAAAGCTAGAAGGATTCACTATCCCTCTGATTCCAGACTGAATTCATGAACTCAGGCATTGGATTTATCCAAGCTCTGAACAGACTATGCTTTCACTCTGAATCCATAGTAAGACATCAGATTCTGTCTGTTGGGTTCATAACAGGGTTATAAAAATAGTTCTTATACTCTGTACATACAGATTATTTAAGTTAACTGAAAAGAATTGGAGCCAGTAAGTGTCTACAGAAAGTCTACCTAAGGTTAGATCTATAGTTGTGTTATGAACCAAACAAGATTCTAGAGTCTAAATAAAGTCCAGAAAGATAACAAAAAGATAGTTCCCTCCAACTACGTTAGAACCTGAGAAAGGTTTAGAACTGTTTGGCCCAATTTTCTGAAATACACTAGAAAAATGTGCCTGTCAGATATTCGGATAAGGGAAGAGTTTGTGACTAAAAAAGATATGAACGCAATTTCAGGAATGGAAATGAATAACCTTGATTATATGAAACTACAAAAATGTTTTTGCAAAAAGCAAAATGAATGTTGTCAAATTAGAACAAAAATTGGAGGGGGAGGGGGAGATTACAGCAAGTTTCTCTTAAAGGTTTCTTTTTTTCAAAATTATACTCAAACTATTATAGAAAGCAATTTAGTATTAAGTCCAAAGAATTATAAAATTATATAGGTACAACTATATCAAGACTAATTCTATATCCCAAATACATAGAAGAAAGGGGAGAGGGCAGACCTATTTTCACAAAACCATTTACTGGAGTTTTTTTTTCTTTATCATGGCACAGAAGTAGAAACCAAGGGAATGTCCATCAATTGGAGAGTGACTGAACAAGGAACACTGCTGTGTTATAAGAAACAATGAGCAGGATTGTTTAACAAAAAATTTTGGAAAGACATATAAACTTATGAAAACTGAAGTGAATGGAGCTGAGGAATATTGCATACAATAGAAGCTTTATTGTAAAAATGTGCACTTGTAAAAGACTTAGGTACTCTAACATAATTACCATGACAATTCCAAAGGATCTATGATGAAAAATGCTATCTCCATAGAAAAAAACTGATGAACTGAAGTGCAGATTGAAACACATATATTCATTTAGTCTCTTTATTCTTTTCTAGTTTGTTTTCTCTTGTAGCATGTCTAATATGAAAATACGTTTTGCATGATTTCACATATATCATCCATATCACATTACTTGTACACTTAAAAGCTGGAGAGGTATAATAAAGGCAGAGAATTCGTAACTCTAAATTTAAAATAAAATTACATGCACTTGAGAAATATTTAACAAATGAAAGCATAAGTATAAGTGCAAATATTGTATATAAAGATCCAAGTTATACATAGTAAATATTTATAAATTATATGCACATATGTGCATGTATGTGTAAATTTGTGCATGTAGTATATATTTGTGTGCATGTATATATATATATGCATATATATGTATATATATATACATATATATATATATGGAGAGAGAGAGAGAGAGAGAGAGAGAGAGAGAGAGAAAGTGGGAAGGAAGAAGGGCAGTTGAGAAAGCATTGTGTGACATTGACCTATACCTAGTTTCTGCCAAATGCTTTCCAATTCTCACAGAAATTATTTTTTCTCTAATGCTGAGACCTGCTCAAATAGATTAGAATTGGAGATTATCAGATATAATATTGTTATGGTCATTTACCATTGGTATCCAATCTATTGCATAGATCTAGCATTCTAATTCTTAGTATCCGATTTTTTTCTTATAATTATCACTTTGCAATATAGTTTATAATGATAGTGCCAGGCTACCTTCCCTCACATTTTTTTTTTGTGTGTGTTTACCATATAGTCTTGGCTTTTTGTTACTCCTTGTTTATTATTTTTCTAACTCTAAGAAATAATCCTTTGGTAGTTATGGATAAAATAATGAATAAGTAAATTAACTTGGTCAAATTTTCCTTATTTCATTATATTAGTTCAACTGCCATGGGCAATAAATATTTCTCGAGTTGTTTAATTTATCTTTATTTCTGAGAAGAACATTTTATAATTGTGCTCATACAGTACCAATATTTATTTTGGCAAGTAGACTTGCAAGTATTTTGCCTTGTCAGTTACTTTATATTTACTTATTTTTGGTTTTTGCAAGGCAATGGAATTAAGTGACTTGCCCAAGATCACACAGCTAGGAAATTATTAAGTTATTAATTGTTTGAGGCTTGATTTGAACTCATATCCTCCTGACTCCAGGACCAGGGCTCTATCTACTGCACCACTTAGCTGCCCCCATCAGTTATGATTTTAATTGGAATTCTCCTTTCTATCTTTTGTTGATTAGCTTTGTTGATTAATATACAAAATTGATGATACTCTATGCTTTTTTATACCTTATCTAACAATTTTATAAATTTAATTGTCTCAGTTTTTTTAGTTGATTCTCTAGGTTTAAATATACCAATGTATCATCAGCAAAGAGTGATGGTTTTGTGTCATCATTGCCTATTTTTGTTTCTTTACTTTATTTTTTATTATTGTTATAAGAAACAATTTTAGCAGAATTTTTACATATTAGTGCTGATAACAATATCTTAGCTTTATGCTTGATCTTTTTTGAAAAGATTTTAAATTTAGGTCCATTTTATATAGTGCTTAGTTTTGGGGTTAGCTATACCCAGGTTAAGATTTTAAACCAGGCTCTAAGTTGTATATAAAAATGTAACTTACTCAAGATAGAATAGGAGGGAAAAAAGATAATATAAAGTGGGACATGATAAAAGGTAGAACAGATAAAGAGAGGCAGTATTTAAAAACAAAAAGGCTTTTGAGGAGGGACAGGATAAAAAGAAAAAAAAAGAAGGTATTGAGAAAAAAGAAATCACACAGTAATGCTATGTGTGAATGAGAATGGTAACCCATAAAAAGAAAGCAGATAACACAATGGATTATAAACCAGAATCCAGGGTATGTTGTTCACAATAGATACTCTTGAAAGAGAAAGACACAGAGTTTAAATAAAGGTCCTGAGCAAAGTTTAATATGTATCAGAGGAAGTTTAAAAAAAGGCAGGGGTGGACATTAAAAGAGATAATCTTGGAATCTACATCAGACTAAAATGTACTATAAAAAATGAAGTGATATTTAAATTCTTTACTAAAAAATGGTGACAGAATCAAGATGGCTGAGAGAATTGAAGAATTTGCCTGAGCTTTCTCCAGTTTTCCTCAAAAACAATATTAAATCAGTACCCTAAAAGATTCACCAAAACAAGGAATGAAACAATTTACCAGCTTGAGATAACTTAGACTTCAGGAAAAGTCTTTCACACTGGAGTAAAGGGGAAGTGCAAGTCGGGTTAAATCATCTCTGAGCAAGCCATAGGGAGGTTCTTAACCATAGCAAAGATCAACAATCAAGGTCCCTCAGTTCTAGCTTAGCAGGCCAGTGGAACAAGTCAACTGTGAGGTCTCTGGTTCCAGAACAGAAGGCAAATTGCAGTCCCAGAATTCTGGTATAATAGGCATGGTTAGACCAGATCACCCCATCATAATGGGAAAGTCATAAACACCTGGGGTCTTGATATAAAATGTATGTGACCAGGCACAAAAATGTCTAGAAAATGTGTAAGAAACAGAAAAGAACCCTGTCCATAGACAGCTACTATGATAAATAGGAAGATCAAAACAGAATCTCAGAAGATGGCAACATTGTCAAAATGCCTACATGTGAAGCCTCAAAGGAAAAAATGAACTGATCTCAAGCCTAAAAAGCTGTCTTGGAAGACGTCAAAAAGAATTTTAAATACTAAGTAAGGGAGAAGCAGAAGATTGGGAAAAGAATGAGAGCTATGAAGAAGAATTAAGGGGAAAAAAGAATTAACAGTATGGAAAAAGAAGCAAAAAAAATTGACTAAAGAAAATAATTCCTTAAAAAATAGAATTGGACAGGGTCAAGATGGCTGAGTAAAGACAGGGTCATTGTAGAGCTCTCCTTCAAACCACTCCAAATACCTTTAAATAATGACTCTAAGAAAATTCTAGAGTGGTAGAACCCATAAAAAGACTGAGTTAAACAGTTTTCCAGTCCAAGACTACATGCAAGATCTGGGGGAAGGGTCTGTTCCACTCAGGTTAGAGAGGTTCTACAGCTCAGCCTGTGGCTCCAGTTGCCCAGAAACAAACCACAGATTACTTGGGTCCCTGGGGGCACCTGAGTCTGGCAGCTTTGGTGGACCAATTGCTTCTAGAATCCTCATTCCATGAACTTAAAGGGGGTCAGAGGAGAGTGTAGAGGTCTCTTTGTTATCCCTGAGGCAGAACTCTGTTGCTTTGGCAATAATCAGATCTGGGTCATATAGGAGTGTTTGTGGTCATCCAGAGGCTAGAACACAGGACAAGAGAGCAGTCAGAGAATCTCATAAGACCTTGAAGGAATTCAGAACTTGCAAGTCTCTTGGGGGTATCCCTGAAAATAGATGCAAAACCCCTCAAAAGCTTGGGATAGTGCTTGGAACTTCAACCCAGAAGCAGAACACCCCCCCCACACACACAATATCCAAACCCTTCAAGGGATATATGAATTGGTCTCAGACTATGGAAGAGCTCAAAAATATTTTAAAAATCAAATAAGAGAGGCAGAGGAAAAATAGGGAAGAACAATGTGAGCAAGGCAGGAAAATCATGAAAACTTAGCAGCTTGATCATGAAGATTCCAAAGAAAATAACAGCTTAAAAGCCAGTTTGGGTCAAATGGAAAAAGCAATCCAAAAGGCCAATGAGGAGAAGAATAATGCATTCAAAAGCAGAATTGACCAGATGGAAAAGGAAATACAAAAGCTCTCTGAAGAAAATAATTCTTTAAATATAGAATGGAATAAGGGAAACTGATGACTTTGTGAGAAATCAAGAAACAATAAAATAAATCCAAAAGAATTAAAAACTAGAAGAAAATGTAAAATATCTTATTGGGGAAGTAACTGACCTGGAAAAGAGATTCAGGAGAGATAATGTAAAAATTCTTGCACTACCTGAAATTCATAACCAAAAATATAGCCTAGACATCTTATTTCAAGAAATTCTCTAAGAAAACTGCCCTGATAGCCTAGAAACTGAGTAAAATAGAAATTGAGGGAATCCACCAATCACCTCCTAAAGAGATTGCAAAAAGAAAACTGACAGGAATATTATAGCCAAATTTCAGAACTCCCAAGTCAAAGAGAAATATTACTAGTGATTCAAATATCATGGAACCACAATCAGGATAATACATATCTAGCAGCTCCTATATTAAGAGCTTATAGGGCTTAGAATATGATATTCTGGAAGGCAAAAAAAAGCTTGGATTGCAACTGAGAATCAACTACTCATACTCTTTCAACATACCAATATACTCTTTTAGGGAAAAAGTTTGATATTCAAGGAAATAGGGGACTTTCAAGCTTTTCAGATGAAATGACCAGAGCTGAAAAGAAAGTTTGATCTTCAAGTACAGGATCTTGATGAAGAATAGAGAGGATGGACAGGAAAGGTAAATCATGAGAGCCTTAATGATGTCGAACTGCATATATTCCTACATGGAAAAATGATAATGTATATGAACTCTTTCATTTATTCGAGCAGTTAGAAGGAGCATGTATAAACAAGGCACAGGAAGGAGTTGAATTTGAAGGTATAATATATTCAAAAGATGGAGGTAATGGAGATAAAGGAACATACTTGGAGAAAAGCAAAGGAAAGGTAGAATGGGACAAGTTACTTTACATAAAAATGTTTTTAAAAAAGTTTTTTGTAGCAGAATAGAAGAAGGGAAGGTGAGGGGGAGTGAGGGAATTTTACTCTCATCAGAAATGTCTCAGAGAAGGGATAACACACACTCAATGGAATATAGAAATCTATCTATGAATTCTAGCATAAAAACCTCAGAATTTGACAAAGAATTTGTGATAAAATAAAGAATAGAGAACAGGTAAAATAGGTAATTTTAAAATGATGACTTTATCAGATAAGCTTGCTCTAAATTTTAGGTAATTGGGTCATTCCCCAATTAATATATGTTTAAAGGATAAGAATAGGCAGTTTTCAGATAAAGAAATTAAAGCAATCTATTGTCATATAAAATTTTGTTCTACTCACCTAATGAGTAGAAAAATTAAAAAAAAACAACCACCACCTTACACCTATCAGATCAACTAATATGATAGAAAAGGGGATTGATAAATCTGAGAGATGTGTGAAAACTGGAACACTAATACATTGTTGGTAAATTTGCAAATGGATTCAAACATTTTGGAGAGCAATTTGGAATTATGCCAAAATGGCATAAAACTGTAATATTACTACTAGGTCCATATACCAAAAAAGATCATTAAAAAGGGCACAGGACTCACATTTACAAAAATATCCCTATTAACTCTGTTTGTGATGACAAGTATAGAAAATTGAATCCATCCCAATCAAGTGGGGAATGCCTGAACAAGTTGTGATATGATATGACAATAATGGAATGCAATTTTATTATAAGAAGTGATAAGCAGATTTCAGTAAAACACCAGAAAAACATACATGAACTCTTGCTGAGTGAAGTAAACAGAGGCAGGAAAGCATTCTTCCCAGTAATAGCAACATTATATGATGATTAAATATGAATCACTGATCTCTTCAGAAAGCAGATCAAAGCACACTATTTTCACATTTATAAATTTGTTTTTGTTTTGTTTTGTTTTTTCTTTCTCCTATTTTTTCCTCTTTTGTTCTGATTTTTCATTCACAGAATGACTAATGTGGAAACATATTTACATGTACAGCCCACATTATATTGTTTACTGTATTGACAGTGGAAAAGACAGGGGAAGTAGGGAGAAAAATTTTAAACCCTAAATCTTACAAAAATGGATACTACACTAACTTTCTATGTAATTGAAAAAACTAAAATACAATTAAGTTAAAAAATATAAGCACACAGAATGTAATAAAATTTATAGCATGCTTACATGATGAAGTCATCATTTTTAAATATATTGATAACTAAGTCAAATTTATAGAAAAATATGAGTCATTTCTCCTACTAATAAATGGTCAGGATATAAACAGGAAGTTTTCAAAAAGGATAAATCAAAGCTACCCATAATCATATGAAAATAAGTTTTAAATCACTTCAGATTAAAGGTATGCAGATTAAAACAATTCTGAGATGCCACCTTACAACTCTGAGAAAAGATAAATGCTAGAGGGTTTAAAGGAGAAAAAAACCTTAGCATTTTAGTAAACTGCTAGTGAATTAGTGAATTAGTTTGGCCATTCTTGAGAAGAATTTGGAACCGAAACAAAGAGTTACAGAACTGTGCATGCCCTTTGATAAAGTGATATCACAAATAGATCTATGTCCTGAGTACATAAAAGTGTACAAAAATGTTTATTATGACTCTTTTTATAATAGCCAAGAAATAGAAATTGGCGTGATGCTCATCAATTTGGAAATGATATTAGATTGTGGCATTTGTTAGTGATAGGGTACTGTTATGCTATAAGAATGGAGAAAGGTGCGTTTTCAGAAAACAAAACAAGCAATACAAGACCTTTATGAACAGATATCAAGTTCAGTGAAAAGAATAAGGAGATCATATTGTTCAGGAACCAATGGTTATTGAAGATAAGCTATGACAGACTTGCTACTCTAATCAAAACAATAATGCAGGACAACTCTACCTCCTAAGAGAAGGGGAGGAGAGAGAGATAGAGAGAGAGAGAGAGAGAGAGAGAGAGAGAGAGAGAGAGAGAGAGAGAGAGAGAGAGAGAAGATGAATTCTGAATTCAAATTATATATTCTCACTTTTTAGAAATATGCATTGCATAATTTGTAAAATTGATATTAAAATCTTTCCCTTCTCAGTGGGTGAAATAGGGAATAGAAGAAGGAGAAAATTTGGAACTCAAAATTTAAGAAGCAAAAAGTATTAAAAATAAATATTCCAAAAAAGATAATAAAAAAATTAAAAAGCAAAAAGACCACTGTGGGGGGAAAATCAAGACTCTACTTATTATTATGATTTTTAGTGTTTTAGTATTAATAGCAAATTTATATTGACCAAAGTTTTTTGTGTTAAATGATATAATTATATGCTTTTTTATTAATTTTGTTATTGATATGGTTAATTAAGCTGATACTTTTCCTTATGATGAACTAATTTTGCATTCCTAGTATAATTCTATCTGGTAATGATATATAGTCTTTGGGATATATTGTTAAAATCTCATTTTTAGTATCTTTATTATTTTTTACATTGATATATTAAGGAAATTATTCTACAATTTTATTTTTGTATTTTGTGTATTTTTGTTCACTGTGGATAAGTCATAAAAATTCTATCTGTGGCAAAATAAGCAATTTGGTTGGATTATTTTTTCTATTTAAAAATATAATATCACTGGCATTAATTGTTCCTTTATTGCTTGGTATAATTCACCTTTACTTCCATTTGGTCTGGAACATTTTTTTCCTAGGGGGAAATAAAATAAATAACTCTAAAATAACTAAAAGTAAAACTTAAATGGAAAAAATATCTTGACCATAAATTTAAATAGAAGCCCCAGAAGAAACTGCAAGAGTTTAAAAGTGAAATGAGAGCAAAAAAAGGAAAGAAACAGAAAAGAAGTGAAACCTAAGAAGAAAAATCTTGGAAAGATAATTAGCAGCTTATCACATTTGGTACAAAATTTTATCCAAATAAATCTCTATGAAAATTAGAATAGCAAAAGAGAATTTTATAACTTCATGAGGCCATAAAGAAATTTAAGATAAAATTTAAAAAGTGAAATGTAAAATAAAATGTAAGGTAATGCCCATGTAAATAATTAAAGTAGAAAACATCAAGAGAGACAATTTAGGAATCACTGCACTACATATTCAAATGAAATATTAAAAAATACATATTACATATTCCAAAAAAATTTCAAGAAAATTGTATAGATACATCTCAAATGAAAATACGATCTCCATTACTGAGAAAGAATCCATTGATCACTTCCTGAAAGAAGTCCTAAAATGTCTCCAAATTGGTGCAGCTAAAATCAAGAGTTTAAGTGTTAAGAGAGCATAACTAGATATAGTGGCTAGAGCCATAAAGAAGAGCAAAGTATTGAATATTCTAAAATGCATAAGACATATACTTAGAACAAAGAATAGCATATCAAGAAAAACCGAGTATAATCCCACTAGAGAAAAGAAAATGGAACTTTAATGGAAAAGAGGATTCTACACATTACTGATGGAAAGATCAGATATGAGTAGAAACTTTGAAATTCAAACCCTGAAGTCTAGAGGAATGGTATTATGTAAGAATGGATTATTTACCTTCCAATGAGAGGGGGAATGATAAAAGTGTTTCCTGAGTAACCTGAAGTCATGGAAGGTAAAGAGGAAGCTAAATAAGACAAGAGTGTCTCTGGGGTGGATTTGTTATGTTTTGAGGATTTAAAAGGAGAAAGAGAAGGGGGGAAAAATAATACAATAGGGAATATAAAGGAAAAAAATAAGACATTTTTCATAATTGAATTGAACATTCAGAAGTCTGCACAAATGAAGAAGAGGTTCAAGTGAGACTTTCACTTAAGCCTCATTTTTAGTCTCAATGGTAAAACGAAAAAAAAAAGAAACACTAATCTCAACACAAGCATATACACAAAAGAATTTGATGAAGAAACCCATTTAGCTCAATAGTGAAATGGGAGCGGGAGGAGGAAGGAAAAGAGATTTTAGATTCAGAGAGGTTTTTGAAATAAAGCTACAAACTCCAAGCTCCAGTGAAGTTGAGGGGAAGGAGAGAAATAGTAAGTAGGGATTTTTAAGAAAAGAAAATAAGCATTAAATATCAGGAACTAGTGTCTGTGAAGGAAACTCATTGAATCAAGCACAGAGGATTGTTAGTGAGCACATTGGTGTTCTATGACCCATTTCTTATTTGTGGAGAATAAATATAAGAAAAATAGAGAAAGTAGAATTAGCACAAGTAAAAATGTGAATAGGATTACTTATTCATAAAATAAAAGACAATAAATGAAGGAAATAGAAAGTAAAATCCAACAATATGTTGTTTACAAAAAAATAGACTTGCAAACCAAAGGCTCATACAGATCTAAAGTAAGAAACTAGAGGGTAAATGTACCATGAGTAATAAATCTATATTATTCAGTATTTATGCATTGAATACAAAGCACCTAATATGGGAAGGAAAATCTAAATAGCTTATAAGAAGAAGAAATAGATGTAAAATAAATGATTCTGGTGAGTCAGGTAAATTAATTTTTCAATCCTCTCCCAGGTTTCCTCAATACCTTCATAGAATTTTGCATAGAAATTGATGAAAGTGGAGGATTCTGTGGATGATATTCCCCTGAGTATACGGGGCTGTTTTTCTGTTCCCCAGTTCCATTTTGTTTATCAGTTTAGCTTTTGCACAGAAATACTTCCAAAAGTATAATCACAGATATACACAAATCCATTCCCTTAACACATAGGTAACATAAGAATCCTCTTCCCTCCAATTCCTATTCCACCTCAGTCTCTGGGGAGTGAAAGGGAATTAGCTTCAAAACTTATTTCACTTCCTCATAGAACACAATACCAATTCCACTCTAAATAGTGATATTAACATAAAGTCTCAGGTAACCTGCGTATTCAGAGCTTGCATGTCAGACTAGATGACTACACCATTCCACCTGAAATACTGATTCCCAGATTGCCATAATTTGAGCTATGACAATCATATGGGGACCTTATGGAGATCACTTTTGTACCTAAAATAGAGGGAAAACATCACAGAAAAGAAATAACCAAACCCATGTCAATTTATCAGAGCCTGTATAAAAAAACAACAGAAAAGAAAAACACCTATCCTTCTCACCATTATGTTTTACAAGTTCTCAAATTCTAAGTAAATATTTGTAAACACTTTTATATAGATGTGCTCAAGTAACATAGAAAAATACTAATAGTGAAGTAATATGATCTGCACATTAATGAGTCAAATAATTCTACCCCCAAAATATTAGACACTTGAAGAAAATTATAGAAATTTCATATATGATATGCCTTTCAACATTATTAAATGAGAATAGAAATAAGAATGTTTATTTTGAATTTGTAATTAATACCTTTAGAAAAAGTATTGATCAAAGGAAGGAAAAATTTGAAATTGTCTTATTAAACCAAGTATATCAAACAAAAATTAAAAAGTCAGAATTGTACATAATAATACTATACTGAATATTGTTTAAATCAGCTCATGGCTAAATAAGGATGTTTGTTGTCACATATTGTTTAATATAGCACTAGATATGTTACATATAACATCGAGAAAGGAAAAAAAGCAGGTTATAGTCAACAATGAAATAAAATGATCACTTTTGAGGATGATAAAATGATGTATTAAGAGAATTTCAAAAAGTCACCTGGGGGGAGCAGCTAGGTAGTGTAGTGAATAGAGCACTGACCTTGGAGTCAGGAGGACCTGAGTTCAAATCAGACATCAAACACATAATAATTGCCTAGCTGTGTAATCTTAGGCAAATCACTTAACCCATTGCCTTAAATAAATAAAATTAAAATTAAAGAAAATCAACTGGAAATTGATTGGGACAATTAATAAATTTCTGAAAGTAGTATTTTTTTTATATATATATATATATATATATATATATATCTTTTCAGAATTTTTATTATTGCTAACCAAGATCTTATAAAAATAGAAAGATATATCATTTAAAATAACTACTGAATACATAAAATATGTATAAATCTATCTACTAAGATAAGCATAAGACTTCTGGCCAGGTTGGTGGAGAGAAGGTAGGAACTGTGATAGGTGCTCTCTCTTTCCCCACAGAAATTCCATTCACAAAACCAAGAAAGAGAAGCTGGGAGAAGAACACCTACCAAGAAGGTCTGTCTCAGGGGACCATGGGTGAATCTGGGAGAGGAGAGGAGAGGATCAGTGCAGGGACAGCAGCTGGGGGAAGCCAAAGGGCCAGTCTCAGCTTTAGAAACTTTCCAGAGTGTTGAGTGCAAGATCCAACTTTAGCTGTGGAGTCTTTGGCTGTGGGGAGAGGAGTTACAGGAGAGTGGATTCCAGCAGAGAGTCTCAGAACATGCCGGGAGAACAACCAGCAGGGCTAGGGAACTGTGCTACATACTTTCAGTAGAGCCCTTTGCTCAGGACAAACAATAAACAATCCCCCCCACCACAACCACTACCAATACCCTCTCAAGGCTACAAAGTTAACTCAATGGAAAGAGATTAACTCCTTCCCCCAGGGCCCAGCCCACTGTTCAAGGTCAACTCAGACCCTGCTGCTGAGGACTTCGCTCCAGAGAAAACAACCAACACCTACTGGCTGACCCTTGGAATTATTAAGTCAAGTGAACAAAGCCTCTAGGATCTTCAAAAGCAAACTTCTGAGAGACAGCTCCACTCCCTCAAACACGAGATGAAAAAAGGCCAGAGAAAAGGGGAACCATAGAGAAATACTTAGAAGAGACAGATTCTAAACTAGAGAGATCTAACGTGGTTGAGGAGAATATGTATTGGTCTCCAGCCCAGAAAGACTTCCTTGAAGAAATCAGGAAGGAGTTTAAAAGTCAATTGAAAAAAAAAACAGGAAAAGAAACTCAAGAGAAAATTAACATCATGCAAAAAGAAAACAGATCCTTGGAAAATACAATTGGACAAATACAAAATGAGAATAACTCTCTCAGATCTTCAATTGGGCAAATGCAAAAAAAAATGATTCTCTTACATGTTCAGTTGCAAAAATGCAAAAAGGAAATGATTCTCTCAAAACTAAATTTGGGCAAATAGAAAAATCCTTCAAAAATAGAATGGACCAACTAGAAAAGAATTTGCAAAAGATAAAGGAAGAAAAATCTTTTTCTCTAAAAAAAGAATGGAATTGGCAGAAACTAATGACCTCATGAGACAACAAGAATATGTTAAACAAAATGAAAAGATCAAAAATATAGAAAAAAATATGAAATACCTCATCAGCAAAACCACTGACCTCAAGAATAGATCAAGATGGGAGAATCCGAGAATTATTGGCCTTCCTGAAAACATTGAAGACAAAAAAAAAGCCTGGACTTAATATTACAGGAGTTAGTGATGGAAAATTGCCCTGATATCATGGAAGCAGAGGGTAAATTACTTATTGAAAGAGTATGTTGATCTCCTCTGGAAAGAGATCCTAAAATGAAAACACCAAAGAATGTTGTGGCCAAATTCCAGAACTATCAGATAAAAGAAAAAGTCCTGCAAGCAGCCAGAAAGAAACAATTTAAATACCAAGGAGCCACATTAAAGATTACACAGAACCTGGCTGCAGCAACATTAAGGGATCAAAGCAAGGGTGCTTGGAATGCAGCCAAGAATACACTACGCTGGAAAATTGAGCCTTCTCTTCCAGGGGAAAAAATGGGCATTTAATGAAATGGGAGACTTCCAAGATTTCATGATGAAAAGACCAGAGCTAAATACAAAATTTGTATATCAAACAGGAGACCCATGAAAAGGTTAAAAAAAAGTGCTATACAATAAGATGAAACTGGCTATATAAAGAGAACATACATAATCAGAAATGATGGACACTCATAACTATTTCTGCAAACCAGAATTATTTAAAAACAATGCCTCCTTTAAAAGGGGGGGCAGTAAGGAGAAGGGAGGTTGGAGGGAGACTGAATGGGGTAAATCTTATTATATCAAAAGGTAAAAAAGTTTATTGTAACTGAGGGGAAGAAGGGAGGAGGTGAGAACCACCTGAATCTTCACTGAAACAGAATTTGCTTAAAGTTAACTTAGACATACTTAATCAAGTTAAGAAACTTATGTTACCTTTCAAGAATTAAAAGGGGAAAAGTCGGGGGACAGGGAGGGGGAGAAAAATAGGAACTAACAGAAGGAAAGGAAGAAGGGGAAAAGGGAAAGGGCAAAAAGGGGGAGGGGGTTAATATAAGAGGGTAAATACACTGGAGGAGGCAGTATTCAGAAACAAAACACTAGGGAATATGGATGAAGGGAAAAAAGGAGAATAATACAAACAGAAGGAAGATAGCATGGAGGGCAATAAAGAGTTAGTAATTATAACTTTGAATGTGAATTGGATGAATTCTCACTTAAAATGAAAGTGGATAGCAGAGTGGATTGAAAACCAGAATCCTACAATATGCTGCTTGTAAGAAATTCATTTGACTAAAGGTAAAAGGTTGGAGCAAAATTTATTTTGCTTCAGCTGAAGTGAAAAAAGCAGGGGTGGAAATCCTTATCTCAGACAAAGTAGCTGCAAAAAGAGATAGCATTAAAAGAGATAAGGAAGGAAACTATATCCTCCTAAAAGATACCATAGACAATAAAATAATTTCAATGGTAAATGTGTACACACCCAATGGGACAGCATCAAAATTTTTAGAGGAGAAGTTGAAAGAGCTTCAGCAAGACATAGACAGCAAAAATATACTAGTGGGAGACCTCAACCTCCTGCTCTCAGATTTAGATAAATTGAATCATAAAATACACAAGAAGGAAGTTAAGGAGGTAAATGGATTGTTAGAAAACCTAGATATGATAGACATATGGAGGAAACAGAATGGGGATAGAAAGGAATATACTTTTTTCTGCACACAAAAATTGATCATATGTCAGGACATAAAAACCTATTGATCAAATGAAGAAAGGCAGAAATAGTGAATATATATTTCTCAGATCATAATGCAATAAAAATCATATGCAGTACTGGGCCAGGGAGATATAGATCAAGATACTTTGATATTTGAATCATCATTGAGGAGCAAACAATATCACTGAAATTGTATTTGATAAACCCAAACATTCTGAATATTTGGTGATGAACTCATGTTTTACGACAACATTTAGGGAAATTTAGGTATATATAAATTTGTTTAGACTCCCACCTCACATCAAATCCCAACATAATCCCTGAATTAATGAATGCCATATATTCAAGATGATAACTTAAGATAATTAGAAAAGCAAGGAAGATATTATCTTTATGATCTATGAATAGAAGAATTTATAAGTATCAAAAGATAGAGAAGATAATCAAAAGAAGAAAATAATAAATTTAGTAATAAAAATTTACAAGTTTTTGCACAATAAAATTAATTTAACTAAGTGCAGTAGGGAATCAATTTACTATAGAATGGTTACTTCTTATCAATTCTCTGATAAATGTCTTTTTTTTTTACTGGAAAAGTTGGGAACCTATTCAATATCATAAGAACAAGTGTCATTCCTTTATTAATAAAATGGTCAAAGAGAGTATGATTTTTATTTTCAAGAGAAAAAATATGAAATAGAATAGTTGATCAAAAAAAATCCAGATTACTAATTAAATAAATTTAATTTAATCAAGTCTGAATTTCTACTTCATACCAATCAAACTGAAAAAGTTAAAAAAATGATAAATATTTAAGTGGTTAAATTATAATTGAACACTGAAGAATTGTTGGTATGGATTTATTTAGTACTTCTGAAAAATTATTTGAAGATATGTCCAAAAACTCTAAAAACAAGTTGTTTGAATAATTGATGTTACTGGGAAATAGGCCCATAGTATAGAGAGGTAAAAAAATAGGAAAAATTCAATATGTACAAAAACATTCTGTTTGTAGTAGATAAGGCCTCTAAGAACTAAATGATATTGAAAGAAGTAATCAGAACTAGGAAAATGACTAATGCAATGGTAACAAAAATTATAAAGGAAAATAACTTTAAAAGACTTTGGCATTCTGATCAATGTAATGAAAAATCATGATGCAAATGTTCTAGTGCCTTGCCAGAGAAGTGATGGACATTAAATGCACAATGAGACATACATTTTTGGGTGTGACCAATGTTCAAATTTGTTTTGCTGAACTACAATATTTGTAAGGAATTATATTTTCATTTTATTTGCAATTGTTCTTTTGAAGCAAGACAAAAATGAAGGGGAAGCAAAGACTAAAATGTCAGAGAGAACTCCATAACTGAGAGGAGGGAAAAAGACAAGGTCTTTGAATGTCCTTATCACTAATAGATGATAAATTTGTTAATAATGTCTATTGATAACCAAAGGAATATTTATTTAACTGAGGACTTCTATCATTATCCAAGCTATTAACACAAATAAAAGATATTTTTGGGGTGTCATTAAGGTAAGGAGCTTTGTTTTTCTCATTTTCTGTATTAAGATTTTTTTTAATGTAAGCACCACTACAACTCCCTGAGGAAAATAGTTAAATAGATAAATTATTTTCTTGAACAAGGAAGTGTGTACATTGGTATAATATACAATATCATTCACTTCACTGTTGAATCCCAAAAGTGGACTCAAGGAATCCAGATCTGACAATATATTATAAAAGCACTGAACTGCCATCATTGTGCTCTTTTCTTTAAGTGCACAAAGGATTTCATTTATATCAGTCAATAAGGATTTATTAGATTTAACATGTGACCTGTACAGTATCTGAATTGAGCAATCAAATTGTTTATGCTTTTAAACTCGTTAAGGATATTCCATTCATTTCATATAATGCTTTAGAATGAAAGGAAATAAACATTTTTTTTTGTCTACCATGTGCCGGACCCTAGGCTAAGACTTTCACAAAAGTTATCTCATTTTATCCTTACAAAATACTGTGATATAGATGCTATCATTATTCTCATTTTAAAATTGAAGAAACAGAGGCATGTAGAGGTTTAATGACTTTCCCAGGTTCATATAACTAATAAGTGTATGAGGCTACATTTAAACTCAAGTCTTCCTGATTCAAAGATCACTCCTTTAAATCCTAGTTACATTTAAGTTAGTATAAAATTTCATTTAATTTATTCCTAATTATGTTTTTTTAATTCACCAAAATATATAGTAGGTAAGTGACATTGCATTATATTAACTTCAAAAACAGAAAGATACAAGTTCTATTCTGGATATTTGACACATATGGGTTATTTGATTCTGAATAAGTTATTTTACCTTTCGAAAACCAAGAGAACTCTATTAGACTATGTGTTGCAGAAAAGGTGAGCAACTACATTGGTTGAGGGATCTCCCTCCACTCACTTCTCTTATAAATTAAACTACAATTCTAGTCCCCATCCTTATCCTTATTTTAAAGCTAATAAACAAAGAAAAAATTAAATTCATAGATAAACAATAAAAGATAGAAGGATGAAGAAAAAGTTGTTTGGCAGTTTGAAATAAATCTACTACTACTATTAGTTCATTTTTTTACCGTTACTCTTTCCTTTACACTACATTAAAGACTAGATGATAGTGACACAGTAAATGGGTGCCATCTGTTATGATGTCACAATTTCCGCATTGTGACATTGATGTCAAATCAAATGAAAAGACAGATGGATTTGGGAAAACGTGTACCTCATTAGAATATAAATATTTGAAATAATTAGCAAATATAGCAAGGAAGCTTTTGGAAAACAGAAAAGACATCTAAATTAGGTCTTTACATTATGAAACAATTTTTATGTTTTTAGCTCTCTTCTCATTGAAACATTTGCAAAGGAGAACATAGTATTTATATGCCTATGGTGGAAATGTGATCTGAATGTTAAACATGCAAATGATTCTAGTCACATATCCTTTAATATTATAAGGTACTTTTGCTATCATAAGAGCGAAGTTATTCTAGGGATCAGCTGATCCAAATCTTTTAAATTAGAAATTACAAAACTGGGAAATTTGATTAAGATCACAGAGGTATATAGCAGAGGATGAAAGGTGGGGGAGGATTTAAATCAGTCTTTACTGATCACAACTTCTCTTTGAAGATATTCTTTCTTGAAGCATCTTACTTACTGACTAGTAGACCATGACTTTTAAGAGAAATTGGCTATTTGAAAACAGTTATGTCTCTATTGATCTCATCAAAAGTGTAACAACTGACTAAAGAGGGGCAGAGTCAACTGACCAGAGAATAACCAGGAAGTCACCTGAGCTCTCCTCACTTTCCTTCAGAATCAACACTAATCATGCCTATAATACAGCCAACTAAATGTCAGTGGAGTAATTTTACAGATTAAGGTATCTCAAAAGGACTTCAAAAAAGTTCTGTCTCATTTCAGTATAAAGGAAGTAACAGGGAAGGTAGTGGGAGGTTTTCAGTCATAGAAACGATCAGCAATTGAGATTCCTGGGGGGGAGGCAGCTAGGTGTTGTGGGAAATAGAGCATCAGTCCTGGAATCAGGAGGATCTCAGTTCAAATCCAGCCTCAGACACTTAATACTTATCCAGCTGTGTGTCCTTGGGCAAATCACTTAACCCCATGGCCTTGCAAAAACCAAAAGAAAAAAAAAAAGACTCCTTGGGCTGAGATTAGCAAACTAAAAGCTCTACAAGTCAATTGTTATGTCTTCAGACTTAGCCAAAAGGCATATTCAGAAACCCAAACAACTATAAAACAGTTTTTAACTAGGAACAACAGGTCTCCCAAAGAGAGAAAATCTGTAAAGGCTAAGCCCCATGTCAGTAAGTCAGTGATCAGGTCCCTGTTCCCCAGCACAAGAAACTTATGACAGTGCCCTCTTGGACCCAGAGTAGAGCTCTACTTTAAAAAAAAACCATGAACTAGACCAAAATTTGTATAAGAAACAGAAAGAAAAAAGAAGACTATAGGAAAGCTACTATAGTGTCAAGGCAGATCAAAATACCATTTCAGAAGAGGACATTGAAAAAGGACCAGCATATGAAGCACCAGAGGATTAAATGAATTGGTCTCAAGCTGAAAAAGTCCTCTTGGAAGAATTCAAAAAGGATTTTAAATATCAAAGAAAAGAGATTTGGTAAAAACTGGGAAAAGAAATGAAAGAGATGCAAGAGATTCAACAGCCAAAAAAAGAAAGCACAAAATGTGACCGAAGGAAAGAATTCCATGAAAAAATACATTTGCCCAAATGGAAAAAAAAAGAAGTCCTTTAAAAATACAATTGGTCGGGGTGGCTAGGTGGTGCAGTGGATAGAGCACAGGCCCTGGAGTCAGGAGAACCTGAGTTCAAATCTGGCCTCAGACACTTAATAATTACCTAGCTATGTGGCCTTGGGAAAGCCATTTAACCCCATTTGCCTTGCTAAAAAGAAAAAATACAATTGGTCAATGAAAAGGGAGATACAAAAGTTTTCTGAAGAAAATAATTTTTAAAAAATTAGAATTGTGCATATAGATGCTAATGGATCTATGATCAACAAAAATCAATGGAAAATTTTGAAAATTGAAAAAATATTGAAGAAAATGTAAAATATCCCATTGGGAAAACAACTAATTTGAAAAATAGATCCAGAAGAGATAATTTCAGAATATTTGGACTACCTAAAAGTCATGATCAAAAGAAAAATGCCCTGATACACTAAAACTAGAGGGTAAAATTGTCATTGAAAGAATCCACTGATCACATACGAAAGAGATCCAAAAATGAAAATGCTGAGGAATATTATAGCCAAATTCCAGAATTATCAGGTTAAAGAGAAAACACTAAAGGTAGCCAGAAAGAAACAGTTCAAATACAGAGGAGCCATAGTCAGGAGTTCACAGTTGTAATATTAAAAGATTGTAAGACCCAAAATATGACATTCCATAGGGCAAAAAAACCCTGGATTAAAATTAAGAAGCAACTATCCAGTCAAATTGAGCATATCTTTCAAGGGAAACGATGTATACTCAATGAAATAGATGCTTTTAAAATTTTTTTGATGAAAACACCAAAGCTGAAAAAAAATTGATATTCAAATACAATACTCTAGAGAAAAACAGGGATAAAAAAATATCCAAAAAGATTAAACAATTTTCATGCCTAAATAGAGAGATGATTGTTCTAACTCTTGAAAAATGCATCTCTATTAGAATGGGTAAAATTAGGTAAAGGGTGTGGGCATAAATTGATTTTGATGAGATAATATAAAAAAAAGGCATGAAAAAATATTTGTACTAGGGAAAGAAAGAAGGGAGAGGCAGAATGGGTGAATTATCTCATATGAAGTGGTGTGAAGAACATTGGAGAGAAAGGAGGGAGAGGGTATATACTGGTTAAATCTTAGTCTTATTGCATTTGGTTCAAAGAGGAAATAACATATACACGCAGGTCCAGAAATTCTTCTTACCTCACAGGGAATTGGGAGGGGAAAGGGGAGAGAAAAGAGAGAGGGAAACTTATCGAAGGGGAGCAAGTTGAGGGAGGTAGTGGTCAGAAGCAAAAGATTGGTGAATAAGGAAAGGGTGAAGAGAAAAATAAAAAGTATAAATGGGGGAAAATAAGATGGAAGGAAATCAAGAGTTAGTAATCTCAGATGTGAATGGGTTGAATTTTTCTATAAAACAGAATCAAATAGCAGAGTGTATTAAAAACCAGAATCCACCAATATGTTGTTTACAAGAAACACACCTGAAGCAAAAAGATATTTGCAGAATAAATGTAAAAGACTGGAACATATTATGCTTTAGCTGAGGTATCTAAAGCAGGGGAAGTAACACTGATCTCAGGCAAAGCAAAAGCAAAAATAAATCTAATTAAAAGAGGTAATAAGAAATGTTGTACCCAGAAAGTGAGACAGAGACCAATCTACAAAATTCAGGAGTGGATTTTATTACTGATGGCTGTGTGAGGCTACATTTCCTCAAAGCACACAGCCCGCAGTGTTCAGAGGATAAGGTTTTTATAGTATTTTGGAGGGGGGGGAGTACCATGGGCAAGCAGAGTACAGAAGCAGAGATAGTGGTTAGATATATTTCCTTGTCAGACTATTATACTCATGTGACAGTATAGATAGGAGGCCAATAAAAGACAGAAGGGGGTCAGGGTCTGCGTTAGGTCTAACATGTGTCCTATGGTACAGAGCAGTCATGTACCAGGGAGACTTAGGTTGGGTGGTTTACTATTTTACAGCTCCAGCTACACCTGGGGAGGGGGAAGGCAGTTTTAGGAGGGAGCAGGAATCCTGGAGAAACAGCAAAAGGATTAGGTTAAACAAGAACATTAGGTGAGTCTCAGATAATATTTATGGTATATATTGTGATTCTCAGGGTCAACTGTTTGAGTCCTATCAGAATGTTCCCAGACCCAGGTGCCAGTCAAACTGCATTGCTTAGGAGTTTCTTGGGAGCCAGAATAGTGTCAAACACACCCTTTACACAGGGGTTACACAAGTATTAATATTGTACTTCAGAAGGAAACTTTATCTTATTATATGTACCATAGACAATGAAGCAATATCAATACTAAACATATATGCATCATGTAATATAGTATGCAAATTCTTAGAAGAGAAGTTAAGTGAGTTACATGAAGTCATAGATAACAAAATTATACTACTGGGGTAATTCAAACTCCCTCTGTCAGAATTAGATAACAATAAAAAAAAATAAACAAGAAGGAAATTAAGATGTTAAATAGAATTTTAGAAAAATTGGATATGATAAACCTCAGAAAAAATAAATGGGAATAGAAAGAAAGAATAGAAAGAAAAACAACATCTACACAATAAATTGAGCATGTATTAGATTATAAAAATCTCACAATCAAATACAAAAAGGCAGAAATATCAATTGCATCCTTTTAAGATCATAATGCAAAAAAAATTACATGCAAAAAAGGACCATGGAAAGAATCAATCAGTCAACCAATCAATCGATCAATCAATAAATGAATGAATGAATAAATGAATAACCTAACCCAAAATAATTACTTGGTGAAACAAAAATTCAATAATTTTATCAAGATAATGGTAATAATAAGATGTACCAAAACTTGTATGATCCAGCCAAAGAAATTATTAGAGAAAATTTTATATCTATAAAATGCTTAGATGAATAAAATATAGAAAGAGGACATTACTGCACCTAGGAAAAATAAAACTCCCCAATTAAATATCAAATTTTACCAAAAATCAAAAGGAAAATTAATAAAATTGAAAGAATATAATTGAACTAATTAAGAAATAAATAGATAAATTAATAGTTAATTGGTTTTTAAAAAGAGATGACAGCTAGATGGTGCATTGCCAGAGCACCAACCCTGGAGTCAGGAGAACCTGAGTTCAAATCTGACCTCACTTAGGAATTGCCTAGCTGTTTGATCTTGGGCAAGTCAAGTAACCCCATTGCCTTAAATGTTTACAAAAATTAAATAAAAAAAAAAAAGAAAGAGAGAAACCAAATTCCAATATCAAAAGTGAAAAGGATGAATTTACCACCAAAGAAAAGGAAATTAAAGTAATAGTTAGGCACTATTTTGTGCAATTGTATGCCAACAAATTTAAAAGTCTAAGTAAAAAGGATAAATATTAAAAAAAAAACTGTTCCAATTAACAGAAGAAGAAAAGATATATTTATTTCATCCCATTTCAGAAAAAGATACAGAACAAATAACCAATGAACTGCTTAAGAAGAGAATAACCTTGGTCAAATGTATTTACAAATGAATTCTATCAAACTTTTTTTTTTGCAAGGCAAATGGGGTTAAGTGGATTGCCCAAGGCCATGGGACTGAGTAATTATTAAGTATCTGAGGTCACAGTTGAACTCAGGTACTTCTGACTCCAGGGCCAGTGGTCTATCCACTGTGCCACCTAGCTGCCCCTATCAAACTTTTAAAAAACAATTAATTCCAAATTTTTATAAACTATTCAATAATAAATGTGGAGTCCTGACAATCTCCTTTCACAATGCAAAGAGGATAAGTCAAAAGAGAGAAAGAAATTATAGACATTTCTTAATAAACATAGATATATAAAATTTAAATAAAACATTAGAAAGATTATTGCAAGTATCACTAAAATAATATACTAATTGATCATATCAGTGGCAAAACTAAAAGATCATATGACTATCTCAAAAATTTTTGTCAAATTATAGCACGCATTTCTATTAAAAAACACTAGAGATCATATGAATGAATTGAGTTTTACTTAAAATGATCAGCAATAGGTATCTAAAATCATCAACAAATATTATAGGCAATGAAGATAAGCTAGAAGGATTCCCAATAAGATTAGGGGGAAATAAGGATCACCACTGTTAATCAATATTTTATTAGAAATGCTAGCTTCAGGGAAGCTAAGTGGTGCAGTGGATAGAGCACCAGCCTGGAATCAGGAGGACAGGAGGACATTTAATAATTGCTTAGCTGTGTGAACTTGGATGAGTCACTGTGACTTAAATAAATTAAATTAATAAAAAGATTAAAATTGAAATGTTAGCTTTAGTAATAAGCAAAAACATGAATTAAATTATAATAGATGGAGGAAACAAAATTTGCACTCTTTGAAGATAATGTGATAGCATAAATAGAAAATTCTGGAACACCAACTAACAATTTTTGCAAATTTGCATTATATAAAATAAACCTACATATATCACCAGTATAAATATATATATATTACTGACAAAGTAGGAAGAGATAAATTCATTTAACTTGGGAATCTACCTGTCAAGACAAATCCAGAAACCATATGAACATAATAACAAGATACTTTTCACACCCAATCAGATATAAACTATTGGAAACATTATAAAGTGTCCACTAATCACAAAGACATGAGTAGTAGATCAGTGGAATATGTTAGGTACACACATACACACAAAATAGAAGTAAATAATTATTGTAATCTACTATTTGATAAATGCAATGACTCCAATGTCTTGGATAACAATTCACTATTTGACAAAAACTTCTAGAAAAACTTGAAAATAATTTAACAAAAGCTAAGCATTGACTTACATCTCACATTTTATACCAAGATAATCTCAAAATGGTTACAGGATTTATATAATGCAAAAAGCAGATTACAAGATCAAGGAATAGTTCATCTCATATATGGAGAGGTGAAGAATTTTTGACCAAAACAAAGATAGAATTATAAAATTCAAAGAAGAAAATTTTGATTACATTAATTTTTTTTGCAAAAATAAAGTCAATGTAATTATAATTAGAAGGGAAGCACAGAGATGGGAATTAGTTTTTATAGCCATTGTTTCTATTTAAGGCCTTATTTCTAAAATACTTGGAGAACTGAGTCAAATTTATAATGATACAATTCATTTCCCAATTGTTAAATGATTAAAATATGTGAACAAAATGTTTTCAGATGAAGAAATTAAAGCTTATCTATAGTCATAAGAAAAAAATGATCTAAATCACCAATGATTTGAGAAATGCAAATTAAAACAATTCTAAGATACCTCCTCATACCTATCAGATTGACTAATATGATTAAAAAAGAAGAAAATGATGTGTTGAAGAGGATACAAAAAAACTCAAACACTAATGCTCTGTTGGTGGAATAATGAACTGATTCAATCATTCTGAGGAAGAATTTGAATTATACTCAAAGGACTATAAAACTGAATACCTATTGATCTTCTATGACATTACTAGGCCTGTGTCCCAAAGAAATCATAAAAAAAAGAAAAGAAAATGGCCTATATGTACAAATATATTCATAGCAAACTTTTTTTTTTATTTTTGAAAATAATTGGGAAAGAATTGAGGGAATGCCCATCAATTGGGGAATGGCTGAACATGTTGTGGTATAAGATAGAATACTATTGTCCTGCAAGAAATCATGAGCATATGGCTTTCAGGAAAACCTGTAAAGACTTAATGTACTGATGCTGAGTGAAGTGAGCAGAACCAGGAGAACATTGTACACAGCAACAACAACATTTTGAGATGAACAACTATAATAAAGCTAGTTTTTTTTCAACAATACAATGAACAAAGACAGTTGCAAAAGATGTGATGAAGATACTTTCCACATTCAGAGAAAAAATTGTGGATTCTGAATGGAAACAAAAGGCTACTATTTTCATTTTTTAAATTTGATTCTTTTTTTCTTTCTTTCAGTTTTTCCCTTTTGTTCTGATTCTTCCTTCACAACAAAATTAATATGGAAATAAATTTAATTTGATTGTACATGCATAACCTACATCAGATCACTTACTATCTTGGGAAGGAAGAAGAAAACAAATGGAAGGAGAAAATGTGGAACTCAAAATCTTACAAAAAATGAATGTTGAAAATCATCTTTACATGTACTTGCAAAAAAATTAAAATTTAAACTAAAAAATGTAAGCCTATACTAAATTCCATCAATATGGAATCTCCTTGTTATCAGTAGAATTGAATGCTCTTCTGGGAATAGGTAAGAGAGAGCAAGCATTCATCAGTTCCTCTCAGTGACTGTCTATATTTTCTAGTGTCAAAGGTGCTGTAGATTTCCAGTTTTGAGAGAGAAGTTGGGAGTGGTCCACTATATTTCAGCTTACTCAAGGAAAAATTTCTGGGAAAATATTACAGATACTGGCAGTTTTCATGATGTCCTCATTTCCACCTAACTATTCTTGCTATTTTCAGGCAATTTTCCTCTAGATGAGACTCAGAATACTATCTTAGATTAAACTGTTTTCACTACCAATGGAAGAGCTCTTTCCCTTTGTATTATTTGGTATATATATGCTCATATGTCCATCTTCTCTAATGTTCTCTTTTGCTTCTAATTAGAATAAATGGGTTTCTTTATTATTTGCTATAAGTCTTGCAATTTGGTGAGAAAGACATAAGACATGAATATTTAGAATTTATAGTCCTCCTAGATGATATTGTTTCACTTGCAGGGAGGAACAGATGACTAGTCTTGGGTGTTGGAAGAAGATACATGACTTAATATCTTATGATCTAACTTTATTCGAGGTAGTAGGCATGGGTTCATTAATGTTTACTGGAATCCTGCCCTCATACCTCTGGTGTGTCCATTTATCTGTATGCCCTTCTTTTACATTTTATTAAGTGAGCAGCAACCTCTTTGGCTCATTTCATCTTTCTCCTAGGCAAATTCTGTTCATTGGTGAAAGGGACATTGAAAAAGCATTATGTACCCCAAAATTCTCTAGTCCAAAATGTGGATAGAATGTTCAGGTTTGGTACACACTAGAGCGAGCATAAAGCTTCTCCCTTCCTTAATTTATTCTTTTCCTTCTGTCCTTACTCCTTCCCTCCTACATCTCTGTCTACCTACTTACCTGTCCTTTCTTTCTGGATTTCTCTTGAATGCTCTTTTAAGGTAAGAAATGTAAGTAACTCAGAATAAAACATGATGTGCACTCCATAAGAAAACAGTTATTCCAAAAAAAATTTGATTTGATACCACATTTGGGTGTTTCTTCTACATCTAGGCAAGTTTCCAGATTACCCGCCCCCAAAAAAAGGTGAAATAGTTTAGTGTCTTACATCTTGATATTTGATGTTTCATATATTTTCTAGAGGGAGATGAATCCATGGAACACATATTTTGAATATAATTTAGCATGTGAATTATGATTTTTAGGAGTGCTTCACAAATAGCTTTATTAGTTATGAATTTAATAATAGTCTGAAATGGATTCAAATAACATTCCTCATTAATATCATTAATGCTCAAGAAATTTCTCTTGGGATCTCATACTGAATGATTTTACAGCAATTATTAATCTTTAAACTGTTTAGCAATTGTTTTTATTCAAGTCAAACTGGGGTATAATGTTTTAATTGCAACCTAATAATTAACCTGTTAAAATTAATTTTTACTTTTCATAAAATTCAATATATTCAGGGATATTTATGGATCAATTCTGCATCTTTGATAATCTGACAAATCCAATACTTTTATGTTTACAACATTGCTATGGCTTTCCCTGTCTTCAAAATTGGCAGGGGAGCCAAGATGGTGGAGTAAAGAAAGTGACTCACCTGCTCTCTCCTCAAACCCCTATAGATCCATTTAAATAATGACTCTAAACAAATTCTGAGTTTCAGAACCCACAAAAAGAGAGTCATGAAACAATCTTCCTGTCTAGGTCAACTGAGAAGCTCAGCAGGAAAGATAAGAGAGGAGCACAGATCAGCTCAGCTCAGCCCCCCCCCCCCCCCCACTCAGACTAGGCTCTGACCAATAAGCAAACCAGGGGAGACTGAATCATTGGTAGCAGTGGAGGATCCCAGACCTCGCAGGCTCCAGATACCAAAGACCACTTAGAAGGTCAACAAGAAAGGTCTCTTGTACCTAGGTGGAAGAGAGCAAGCACAGTCTAGTACAATCTACACCAAGACAACCCTAGTCCCAACAAAACAGGGGCAGAGCTTGGGAGCCACTGAAACAGTAGCTGCAGCAGTTGTCTCCAGAGCTCTCTGCTCACAGCTGGTAAGGGGATCAAATATCTAATCAGAAGGAAATTATAGGATTCTTTTGCTTTGTCCATAACCACATCTGTGTCATATTCATGAATGGTGGTCATAGTCGTGAATGGGTCAGGAGATACACTAGTACTCCAGAATTTTATCCTTAGGAGAGTGGAATCCCTCCTCACAATTGCAAGACAGAAAAGAGTGCATGAGACCAGTGAACAAAGCTGGAGAGGAGTAAACAACATAAATCTTTAGAAAAAAATAAATAAAATAAAAATAAAATATTACAATGACCAGAAATATCTCTGAAAAATGTTACACAAAACTACTGAAGTTTGAAACAGTGTATCCTCCACCCTGGAAGCAGAATCCTATAGTAACAGAGTTAAAAGTCAAGTGACTTACAGTCAAGATTGCAGAGAGAAGACAGGTACTGTGATAAGTGCTCCTCTTTCCCCTCAAAAACAACAGGAAAGAAACCTCTTAACAGAAATTAAATTGACAAAACCCAGAAAGAGGAGTTAGGAGAAGAAACCCTACCAAGACAGTTTGTCTCAGGGGACCGCAGGTGAGCCGGGAGAAGAGAGCAGCATGGGGACAGCAGCTGGAGGAAACCAGAGGTTCAGCCTCAGCCATAGAGACTTTGGTGAGTGGCGGGGCAAGATCCAATTTTAACTGTGGAGCAGCTTCTGGGAGACGAGCTACAGAAGGGTGAGTTCCAGTACAGTCTCAAAGCATACCTGGAGAACAACCAGCCAGGCAAGAGAATTGAATTCCATATTTCCAGCAGAGCCCTTTGCCCAGAACAATCAATAAGCAACCCTCCACCCCTCAGGGCAACAGAGGTCACTCAACCAAAAGAGATCAACTCCCTCTCCCAGGGCTCAGCACATTGTTCAAGGTCAACTCAGACCCTGCTGCTGAGGGCCCCAAACACTCCAGAGAAAGCAACCAGTGCCACCTACTGGCTGGACCTTGGAATTACTAACCCAAGTGAACAAAGCCTCTGGATCTTCAAAAGCAAACCTTTGAGAGCCAGCCCCACCCCCAACATAAGATCCTAGAAAGATGAAGAAAGGCCATAGAAAAGGGCAACCCATGGAGAAATACTTAGAAGAAATCGATTCTAACTCAGGGGGGTCTAGTACTTCTAAGGAGAATGTGACTTGGTCTCCAGCCCAGAAAGACTTCCTTGAAGAAATCAGGAAGGAGTTTAAAATCAATTGGAAAATTTTTGGAGAGAAAATTAACACCTTGCAACGAGAAAACAAATCCTTGGAAAATATAATTGGACAAATACAAAATGAAAATAGCTCTCTCAGATCTTCAATTAGGCAAATGCAAAAAAACCCTATTCTCTCAAAACTACAATTGAGCAAATGGAAAAGTCCTTCAAAAGTAGAATGGACCAACTGGAAAAGGAGTTGCAAAAGGGAAATGAAGAAAATTCATCTCTAAATAAAAGAATGGAATCAATGGAAACTAATGACTTCATGAGACAACAAGGTTCTGTTCAACAAAAACAAAAAATAGAAGAAAATGTAAAAATGTAAAAATCAGCAAAACCACTGACCTTGAGAACAGATCAAGCAAGGCAACTTGATAATAATAGAGTTTCTTGAAATTATTGAAGAGAAAAACCCTGGACTTAATATTGCAGGACTTAGTGATAGAAAAGTGCCCTGCTATCATGGAACTAGAGCACAAAATAATTATTGAAAGAATACATTGATCCCTTCTGGAAAGAGACCCTAAAATGAAAACACCAAGGAATGCTTTCAGAACTTTCAGATTAAAGAAAAAATCTTGCAAGCAGCCAGAAAGAAACAATATAAATACTTAGGAGTCACAATAAGGACTATGCAGGACCTGGAGGCAGCAACATTAAGGGATCAAAGGTCCTGGAATGAGATATTCAAAAGAACAAGGGGGATTGGAATGCAGTCAAGAACCCACTACCCAGCAAAGCTGAGTCTTCTCTTCCAGGGGAAAAGGTGGACATTTAATAAAATGGGAGACTTCCAATATTTCCTGATGAAAAGAGCTTCAAACAGGAGGCTCAAGAGTTGTATGTAAAGGTAAAAAATAAAAGGGTAAATGAAAAAAAACTGATATCCAATAAGATGAAACTGGTTTTATACTCACTTGGTAGAAAGAGTCTTCTAACTCTTGAGAATTGTAACTCTATTAGGAAGAATATACTTAGCGAGAAATGATGGACACTCATAACTTTTCTATGACTCAGATAGAATACTTTAAAAATAATATTTGCTTAAAAGGAGGGAGGACAGAAAGGAGACAGGAAGCTGGAGGAGACTGAATGGGGCAAATATCATTACATCAAGAGGTACAAAAGACCCACTGTAATAGAAGAGAAGAAGGGAGGAAGTGAGAACTGCCTGAATCTTCCTCTCATCAGACTTGGCTTAAAGTTAACTTACTCAAACACTCAGTTAAGTTAAGAAACTTATCTTACCTTTCAAGTATTAAAAGGATAAAAAGGGAGTGGGGATGGGGAGGGGGAGAAAAAGGGGAACTAATAGAAGGAAGGGAGAGAAGAAGAGGAAATGGAAAGGAGAAAGAAAGGCTAGGTGGGTTGTTATAGGAGGACAAAAACAATGAAAGTGGCATTATTCAGAAACAAAACACTAGGGAATATGGATAAAGGGGAAAAAGGGGGAAAATAGAAACAGAAAGAAGACAGCATAGAGGGAAATAAAGAGTAATTATGACTTTGAATGAGAATGGGATGAACTCTCCCTTAAAACAAATAGTAGAGAGGATTAAAAACCAGAATCCTACAATATGCTGCTTACAATAAACTCATTCGAAGCAGAGACAGATACATATAGAGTAAAGGTAAAACTCTGAAGCAAAATATATTTTGCTTCAGCTGAAGTGAAAAAAGCAGGGGTAGAAATCCTTATCTCAGACAAAGCAACTGCAAATATAGATAGCATTAAAAGAGATAAGGGAGGAAACTATATCCTCCTAAGAGGTACCATGGACAATAAAGTAAATTCAATACTAAAATATGTATGCACACAATGATACATCATATAAATTCTTAGAGGAGACATTGAAAGAGCTACAGGAAGACATAAACATCAAAATTCTACTAGTGGGAGACCTCAACCTCCTGCTCTCAGTTTTAAATAAATCCACTCATATAATTAATGACAAGGAAGTAAAGGAGGTAAATAGATTGTTAGAAAACAAAGATACAATAGACCTATGGAGGAATTTGAATTGGGATAAAAAGGAATATACTTTTTTCCTGTAGTAACTTTGGCACTTACACAAAAATTGACTATGTACGAATGTATAAAAATCTAATAATGAATTGCAGAAAGGCAAAAATAGAGAATACACCTTTCTCTGATCACAATGCAATAAAAACCTTATGCAATATTGGGCTAGGGAGATATAGAACTATAACTAATTGCAAATTAAATAACCTCCCTTTAAAGAATGAGTGGATCAAGCAACAAATTATAGAAAGTATTAATTATTTTATCTGAGATAATGACAATAATGAAAAAATATACTAAATTCTATGGCATACAAACAAGGCAGCTGTCAGGGGATATAAAATATCTTTGAATGTTTACATGAATAAATTACAGAAAGAAAAAAATCAATGAACTAAATATGCAACTAAAAATTAGAAAAAGAACAATTAAAAACCCCCAGTTAAATACCAAATTAGAAATTCTAAAAATTAAAAGAGAAATTAATAAAATCAAAAGCAAGAAAACTATTGAACTATTAAATAAAACTAACAGTTGGTTTAATGAAAAAACCAACAAAATAAAAAAAAACTGCTCAAATTTATTTAAAAAAAGAAAGAAGAAAGCTAAATTGCTAGTTTCATAAATGACAAAGGTGGACTCACCACCCATGAGGAGGAAATTAAAGTAATAATTTACCATTATTTTCACCAACTTTATGTCAATGAATGTGACAATCTAAGGGAAATGGACAAATATTTACAAAATTATGTTGCCCATATTAAATGAAGAGGAAATTAAAAACCTAAATCACCCTATCTCAGAAAAAGAAATTCAAGAAGTCATTATTGAAGTCCCTAAGAAAAAATCTCCAGGGCCAGATGAATTCACAAATAAGTTCTATCAAATATTTAAGGATCAATTGTTTTCAATTCGATATAAACTCTCTGGAATAATAGGTGAAGATGGAATTCTGCCTAACTCTTTCTATGACACTATTATGATGCTGATATCTAAACCAGGAAGAATTAAAACAGAGAAAGAAAATTATAGACCTATCTCCCTGATGAATATAGATGCAAAAAAATTAAATAAAATCTTAGCAAAATGATTACAACAATTTATCACTAGGATAATACCTTATGCTCAAGTAGAATTTATCCCAGGTAATTCAGGGTTTTTTCAATATTAGAAAAAACTGTTAGCATAATTATATCAATAACAAACCTATTCAAAATCATATGGTCATATCAATAGATGCTGAAAAAACCTTTTGACAAAATACAGCACCCATTCCTACTACAAACACTAGATAGTGTAGGAATTAATGGATTGTTCCTCAGAATAATAAGCAGTATCTATCTGAAAACATCAACAAGCATTATATGCAATGGGCATAGGCTAGAGGCATTCCCAGTAAGATCAGGGTTGAAACAAGGATGCCCATTATCACCACTACTATTCAATATTGTATTAGAAGTATTAACCTTTTCATAAAGCAACCAGCACTCCTTACTGGCTGGGCCTTGGAATTACTAAGCCAAGTGAACAAAGCCTCTAGGATCTTCAAAAGCAAACCTTTGAGAGTCAGCCCCCCTCCCCCCAACAATGAGAGAAGAAAAAGAAATTGAAGGAATTAGAACTGGGAAGGAAGAGACAAAACTATCACTCTGTGCAGATGATATGCTGGTAGACCTAGAGAATCCCAAACAATCATCTAAAAAAATCACTAGAAACAATTACCAATTTTAGCAAAGTAGCAGGATATAAAATAAACCCTCTTAAATCCTCAACATTTCTATATATGACTAGCAAGATACATATTGTATATTATTCTGAACCAAAGCTCAGAGGGAAGTCCAGGCCTTAAGATATGGATTTGAGAGTTTCATGAATGGAGGTAGTAGCTGAAAGCATGAGAATACATTATATTTGCAAGGAGGAAGAAAAAATAAATTATAAGATATACACATGGGTCACATGAATATTAAGGTATCAGGAAAAGGATCAGAAGCTAGAAAAGAAAGCCAATAAGAAATAGCTGAGAAAAAGAAGTAGGAAGTAGTTTCCAATCTCCCTGAAATCAATGGATGCTCTCTACCCTCAAAAAATTTAAAAAGTTAAATTAAGACAATTAATTAATTAAAAATAGAAGTAATATGGACATGTTAAACATTAACATTAAAAACTAATGAAATTAAGTAATTATATAATCTAAAAATTAAAGAATATGTGAATTTGGATTAGTGAATTATATGACACTTAAAAATTCAATGTCAAAGAAAATTCCCATTTTTCCTTGATGTGGAAACACATTAAATTTGAAATGTCAATTGAACTTCCAGGTGGAGATGTTCTGGAACCAACTGGAAAGAGAAATCCCATTCAAAGTGACCCCAGACAACATAAAATACCTGGAGTCTACCTGCCAAGGCAGACTCAAAACGTTTTGAAAACAATTACAAAACACTTCTCATGTAAAAAAAAAAAAACAGATTTAAATAACTGGGCAAACATCAACTGCTCATGGATAGGTCAAGCTAATATAATAAAAATGACAAGTCTACCAAAACCAAACTACTTATTTAGTGCCCTACCAATCAAAATTCCAAAAAATTTCTTTAATTAGTTAGAAAAAGTTGTAAGTAAATTTATATGGAGAAATAAAAAGTCAAGAATTTCCAGGGATTCAATGAAAAAAAAAAGTGCAAAAGAAAATGGCTTAGCCTTACCAGATCTAAAATTATATTATAAGACATCAGTCATCAAAACTGCCTGGTATTGACTAAGAAACAGTGGTGGACCAGTGGAATAGACTAGGTGCAATAGTAGGAAATGATTATAGTAATGTGTTGTGTGATAAACACAGAGTTCAGCAATTGGGATAAAAATTCTCTGTTTGATAAAAAAGTGCTGGGAAAATTGGAAGTTAGTATGGAAAAAACTTAGATTAGACCAACACCTCACAGCAAATGCCAAGATAAGAACCAAATGGATACAGGATTTAAACATAAAAAACAATATTATAAGCAAACTAGAAAATCAAGTAATAATTTACCTGTAAGGTTTATGGAAAAGGAAGCAGTTTATGACCAAGGAAGAGATGGAGAACATCATTAAAAACAAATTAGATAATTTTGATTACGTTAAATTAAAAAGCTTTTGCACAGATAAAACCATTGTAACCAAGATCAAAAGAAATGTAGTAAATTGGGAAACAATTTTTACAACTGTTATTTCTAATGAAGGACTCATTTCTAAAATATACAGAGAAATGAGTCAAAATTTCAAAAAAACAAGCCATTCCCCAATTGACAAATGGTCAAAAGATGTTCAAAGGTAATTTACAGATGAGGAAATCAAAGTGATCCATAGTCATATGAAAAATTGCTCTAAATCATTACTTATTAGAGAAATGCCAATGAAAGCATCTCTAAGATACCACCTCACGCCTCTCATACCAGCCAATATGACCAGAAAGGACAATGATCAATTTTGGAAGGGATGTGGGAAATCTGGGACACTAATACATTGTTGGTTTAACTGTGAACTCATCCAACATTTCTGGTGAGCAATTTGAAATTATGCTCAAAGGGCAACAAAAATGTGCATACCTTTTGATACAGCTATACTAATACTGGGTCTATACCCCAAAGAGATTATGAAAAGGGTAAAAACATCACTTGTACAAAAAATATTCTTGGCAGCACTGTTTGTGGTAGCAAGGAATTGGGAATTAAGTGAATGTCCTTCAATTGGGGAATGGCTTAACAAACTATGGTATATGTGTGTCATGGAACACTATTATTCTATTAGAAACCAGGAGGGATGGGAATTTAAGGAAGCCTGGAGGGATTTGCATGAACGGATACTAAGCAAGATGAGCAGAACCAGAAAAGCAATGAATACCCTAACTTCAATATAAGGGTGATGATCAACCTTGATGGAATTGCTCATTCCACAACAATCAGGGCTAATTATGGGCTATCTGAAATGAAGAATACAATCTGTATCCAGAGAAAGAATTGTGCAGTTTGAACAAAGACCAAAAATTATTACCTTCAATTTTGAAAACAAAAACATTATCTTATTATGTAATTTTGCTATTATACTTTATTTTTCTTCCTTAAGCATAGGATTTCTCTCTCATCACATTAAACTTAGATCAATGTATACCATGGAAACAATATAAAGACTAATAGGATGCCTTCTGTGGGGGGTTGGGGGAGGGAAGCAAGTATGGGGTAAGTATTATAAAACTCAAAATTAATAAAATCTTTCTAAAACATCAAATGATAGGCTTGAAAAAAAGAAAAGAAAAGAATATATGGCCATAGAAAGTTATTATGATGACAAGGAAGATCAAAACACATACTCAGAAGATAAAAAGTCAAAATTCCTACATCACAAGGCTCCATGAAAAAACTGTGATTTGATCTCAGGTCATGGAAAAGTTCAAAAGGAATTTTGAACATCAAATACGAAAGAAAATTATTGAGAAGAGAAATGAGCGTGATCAAAAGAATACAAAGTAAGTAAAAAACTTGTTAAACGAGAAACAAAAAATTGAAGAAAATAACACCTTAAAAATCAGACTAGACCAAATGTTAAAAGTGGCAAAAAATAACCAAAAACAGAGAATGCCCCAAAGAGCAGAATTTGCCAAATGAGATAAAAAGAGATTGAAAATAAACAAAATTATATAAATATGTAAATGGACATTGTGTGTGTATACACACATATACACATATGCAATATATTTATAGCATTTATTGTCTAAAAGGCAAGAAGATGGACACTGAGGGGATGTCCATCAATTAGGGAATAGTTGAACAAATTGTCCTTTGTAATTATGATGGAATAGTAGCCTGTGATGAGAAATAAAGAGTAGAATACTCTCAGCAAACATGGAGAGACTGGAATGATGCAAACTGTAATTTATTGACATTAATTCATTGTGGGGTTATCATTTAAATATACCATTATTTTTATATAAAAGTTAAAATATTCCCTTAAACTTAAAGATTAAAGTTGAAACTGAGATTATCGTATAACATTTTTGATCCTTTGAAACAATTGTAAAATTAGGAAATTTGAATTTGGAAACAATACTCTTACTATATTATATAAATTTGCAATCAAATATGAAATTCAGAATAAGGAAAAGCTGACAACCATTAAATGCAAAACAATGAACAATGAGTTTCATTGGTTAGTATCAAATTTAAAATTGAAAATATTGCAATTGTATGATAGAGATACTAATTGAATAAAGAAGTTCAGTAAAGCCTACATAGCAATTTCATTTTTCTTCTTTTGGATAAGATAAAATGGCATTATGTTTTGTTTTTCTTGGACCATTATTTTGATTTCTTTAATTCAGTTCACTCTCTACAAAATGACTTCTATGAAAGGCAAATGAAATATTAAATAATAATAATAATGTAGAAAATTTGACATAATTATTACTGTAAAAAAAGAAAAACATATAAATTCAAAGAAATAGATATATAGGTTTGAACACACATTTTATATATATATATGGAATGCAAAAATGTGGTAGATACACAAATGTATGTATATATATTTATATTATATGTCTCAAACTTTACAGTTTATATAATTTTAAATGTAAATATATAACATATTATTTGTGAATGCATATATATATATATTTATGTATGTATGTATGCGTATAACTTTATCAGTGAATTAAATGACTATTATTGACTAGGCACTGTGATATGTACAGGATATACCAAAAATGTTATAAAATAATTTTCACCCTCACAGATTTCATAAATAAATGGAGGAAGGCAATAAATAAAAAAGAGAAAAAGGAGAGGGGAGAAATATTACCTGGTATGATGGGGGTTGCAGGTGGGGGATGATGAAGAAGTTAGGAGGAAATTATTAAATGGCAATTCTAGTCCATATCCTTGAAAAGAGAATCTGAAAGGAGCTCTTCAATTTTTTTTTCTAAATTAAAATATTTAATTTATTTGTTTTTCCAACTACATGCAATGGTAGATTTTACCATACATTTTTTGGCAAGATTTTTAGTTTTACATTTCTCACTTTTCCTTCCTTCCTTCCTGCCTCTCCCTGACAAAAAGCAATCTGATGTAGGGTCTATATTTATAACCATGCTAAACATAGTCCCATATTGATGTATTGGGAGAGAAGAATCATATTCAAATGGAAGAGAAAAATCATTAGAGAGAAAAAACTGAAATATACATAAAACAACTTCGAAAAATCAAAGATAGTAAGCTTTGGTCTTCAATTAAACTCCACACTGGATATTGATATTATTATCTGTAATAGGTCTTTAAAAGTTCTTTGATTATTGTATTGCTGACATGAACAACTCTGTCATGGTTGGCCATCACTCCATGCTGCTGTTAGTGTATATAATGTTCTTCTGTTTCTGAAGCTTTCCAATTTCAACCAAGACTAATGCAATGGAGAGAGTAGTCCCAAGGAGCAATGGGTACTGAGGAAGTGTGAATTTCAGGAATTAATATGATCTTGCATGAAGATGAGTTTTTTCAGAAAATGCTCAAGTCCAGATGTGCACTCAAATGTGTATAAATATACATTTGTGTATGTGTATATGCACATATAATCTAGATGGTAAAATGAATAGAGTTCTAGGTCTGAAATCAGTAAGGTTTTCATAAGAGGAAACTGGGTCCAAAAGGTTTAATAACTTGACTATCGGGTCATATGACTTGAAAGTATTTGAAGTTGTATTTGAACTCAGGAAGAGATTTCCTGACTCCAGATTCAGAGCCAAATACATGAGCCACATATCTGCCTACCCCCACTTATGGAACAATTGACCATTTAAGAAATCCCCCACTGTGAGTAAGGCACTAGTGGTAAAAGGAGGAAATGAAAAGCATTCCCTGCCTTTAGCATCAAAAATCAATTTCAAAATTTCCTGTTAATGTTTTTTTGAATTTTATGACTGGCATTTAAAACAATTAAAGGACATCTGACCAAGATGGTGGTCTATTTTAAGTGTTATGTTCTCCTGCCTTCAACTCAGAACTAACATGAACCAAACCTCTTAACAGATTTTGCAACCACAGAACCCAGAGACGAGCTGAGAAGAATATCTACCAACAAGGTCTGTCACAGGGGAGACATGTTGAGCCCAAGGGCAGAGAGCAGAGACCCACCACAGAGGTGGCTGTGTGAGGCCCAGGATCTGACCTGTGAACAGTGGCAGAAGCATTTGCTATATGCATGGTAGGCAGAAGACCTCCAGTGCAATGGCCCAGACATCTATCTAGTCAGGTCAGCTGGTCTGGAAAACCTGGCCCACAATCTCCAGTGTTTTCAGCAGAATACCCCTCGCCCCATTTCTGTAGGTGAAGGAGACTTTCTCTAGAACAGCCTCCCCCCTCCCATTTTTTTCCTTCTACACTAAAGCTCCAGGTGAAAGGCAGATTTCTGCCAGTCACTGAATTCAGATTAAGTAACTTAACTATATAGATCAAAGGGCCAGCCCACATTGTGGCAGAACAGCCCAGATCTACTGCTCTGCTCACACACCCCAGACCTAGGGCCTTGTCCACAAATCAATGTCATAGACAAGCCAGAGAAAACTTCTGGCATCCCATGTAGGCCAACCCACTGATAACCCCTGAAATGGGAAAAGCCTCTAGGAATCTCAGCACCCAAAGTCTGTGAACCTCCACCAGCACAAGTCCCAAGGGAAAGGACTCAAAAGGAAAAAAAGGCCAACATGGGGGGGGGGGGGGATGTCCATTGAATGTTAACTTGAAGAATAACTCAGAGACAACTAGAGCTTCAGAGGAAAATATGATTTCTAACCCAGAAAATCTTCTTAGAAGAGATCAGAAATGAGTTTAAAAATCAAATAGAGAATTTGGGGAAGAAATGAAAGAGAAATTAACATTATGCAAGAGAAAAGTGACATCTTACAACCAAAAAAACCCAAATCCTTTGAAAATACAATTGGACAAATGCAAAAAGCAAATAATTCTCTCAAAAACAAAATTGGGCAAATGGAAAACTTTAAGAAGGAGTTGCAGAAGGTAAATGAAAATCTATTCTCTAAAAAAAAAGATTGCAATATGTGGAAATGAATGACTTCATGATATTACTAAGAACTGGTTAAGCAAAAACAAAGACAAAAAATGTAAAATACCATATCAGCAAAACAACAGACCTGGAAAATAGAACCAAAAGAGACAATCTAAAAATCATAGGACTGGGGTGGCTAGGTGACACACTGGATAGAGATCTAGTCCTGGAGTCAGGAGTACCTGAATTTAAATCTAGCCTCAGACACTTTATAATTATCTAGCTGTGTGCCTTTGGGCAAGCCACTTAATCCCATTGCCTGGCAAAAAAAAGAACCAAAGGACTTCTTCAACACCTTGAAGAGAAAAAGAGCCTGTATCCATACTTCAAGATATAGTGAAGGAGAACTGACCTGATATCCTGGAACCTGAGGGCACAATAGTCATTGAAAGAATACATTGACACCCTCCTGAAAAGCATCCCCAAATGAAAACAGCAAGGAATTTTGAGGCCAAACACTAGAACTATTGGAACAAGAAGAAAATACTGCAAGTGGATCGAAAGAAACCATTCAAAAACCTAGGACCCAAAGTGAGGATTGCACAGGACTTGACTGAATGAACATTAAGGCATCGAAGGACCTAGAATATGATTTTCTAGAGAGCAAGGAAGCTTGGATTCCTTTAATCCCAAGTGAATTCTTGGATCCCAAGAATCACTATCCAGCAAAACTCAACCTTCTCTTCAGGGGAAAAGATGACATGTAAAGAAATAGGAGACATTCAATTTGTTCTTCTGAGAAGACCAGAGCAAAACAGAAAATTTGATCTTCAAACAAGAGACACAAGATATACAGGAAAAGGTAAAAAAGAGGAAAAGATCAACAAACTGTTATTCAGTAAGATAAAACTGGTTATAACCTCACCTGGGGGATTCTCATAATATTTGAAAATTATAACTCTGTTAGAGGGAATATGCTTAACCAAAGTAATGGTCATTCATGACTTGTCTGTGACTGATGGAATGAAGTGTGGACAGTAAAGAGTCAAGAGGAAGGAAGAGATTGAATGGAGTAAATTACATCACATGAAGAGGTGCAAAGGAGCTACTACAATAGAGGGGGAAGAAGAGAGATGAGAACAGCCTGATTTTTACCTTCATCTTTTGACTCAAAGAGATATTAGTGCACATATAATCAGTTGAGTTTAGTAACATATCTTATATTTTAAGTATTTGGGGGGAGAAGGAGGACCTGACAGAAGGAAGAGAAGGAAAAAGGGGCAAATGGAAAGAGGAAAGAAAAGGGAGGAGTTGGTTAGAAGGGGGCAAACACACTGAAGCACAATATTCAGAAGCAGAGTAATGGGGAATAGGGATAAGGTGAAAAAAGGGCAAAAATACAAACAGAGGACATGGAGGACAATAAAAGGTTAGTATATATAACTTTGAATGTGAATGGGATAAAATCTCCTATAAAACAGAAACAGATACCAGAGTGGATTAAAAAACAGAATCCTACAATATGCTGCTTACAAGAAATACTATTGAAGCAAAGATATACATATAGAGTAAAAGTAAAAGGTTGGAGCAGAATATACTTTTTTCAGCTGAAACGGCAGGGGAATCACTCCATATTTCAGATAAAGCAACTGCAAAAATAGATCTCATTAAAAGAGACAAGGAAGGAAACTATATCCTCCTAAAAATATTATATACAATGAAGCAATTTCCATACAAAAAATGTATGCACCAAGTGTTAATGGCATCCAAATTCTTAAAGGAGAAGTTGAAGGAGTTACAGGAAGATATAGGCATCAAAACTCTACTGGTGGTAGACAATCTCCTTCTCTAAGAATTATATAAATCTAACCATAAGATAAGCAAGAAGGAAGTTTAGGAGGTAAATAGAATGTTAGAAAACTTAGACATGATAGACCTTTGGAGAAAATTGATTTGGGAGAAGGAAATATGCTTTTTTTCCCCTGCAGTACATAGCACCTACACTAAAATTGACTATGTACTAGGGCATTAAAAACCTCATAATCAAAAAAACAGAACCATTGAATCCATCCTTTTCTGACCATGATGCAATAAAAATCACTTGCAATAATAGGCCATGGGGAAATAAACCTAAAACTAATTTGAAACTAAATAACATCACTTTAAAAAATGAGTGGATCAAACAACAAATTATAGGAAAAAAATAGAGCATACAATGACAATAATGAAACAATTTACTAAAGGAATACAGCCAAAGTAGTCATTAGATTACATCTTATATCTCTAAATCCTTACATGAATATAATAGCAAAAAAGGAAATCAATGAATTGGGCAAGCAACTAAAAAAGTTAGAGAAAGAACAAATTTATAAAAACTCAATTAACTAACAAATTAGAAATTCTAAAACTTAAAGGAGAAATTAAAAAAATTAAAAGCAAGAAAACTATTGAATAAATCAATAAAATTAAGAGTTAGTTTTCCGAAAAAAATCAGCAAAATAGATAAACCTTTGGTAAATTTTGATTAAAAATAGAAAGAAGAAAACTAAATTACTAGTATCAAAAATGTCAAAAAGTGAACTCACCAACAATTAAATAATTCAGAATTATTTTGCCCAATGATACACCAATAAATGTGATAATCTAAGTAAAATGGATTAATATTTATAAAAATGTAAATTACCCATGTTAGATGAATAGGAAACTAAATACCTAAATAACCATATTCAGAAAAAGAAATTCAATAAGCTATAAATGAACATCCTAAGGAAAAAATATCCAGAGCCAGGTGAATTGACAAGTGAATTCTATAAAACATCCAAAAACCAATTAGTTCAAATTCTTTAAAAACCAATTTGGAAAACTAGGTGAAGATGAAATTCTGCCCAATTCCTTTTATGATACAAATATGCTACTGAAACCTAAACCAGGAAGAGTCAAAATAGAGAAAGAAAGAATTATAGACCAATTTCCCTAAGGAATATGGATGCAAAAATTATAAATAAAACATTAGGAAAGCAATTGCAGCAAGTTATCACAAGTATAATACATTATGATCAAGAAGGATTTATTCCAGGAATGTAGGGTTGGTTCAATATTAGGAAAGCTGTCAGTATAATTGGCCATATCAATAACAAACCTAACAGAAATCATATGAATATCTCAATAAATGCTGAAATTGCCTTTGATAAAAAAACAGTTCCCATTCCTACTAAAAAACATTAGAGAGATCAGAATAAATGAATTGTTCTTTAAAATGATAAACAGTATCTATCTGAAACCATCAACAAGCATTATATTCAATGGGGATAAGCTAGAAGCATCCCCAATAAGATCAGTGGTGAAAAAAGGATGTCCATTATTGCCACTAGTATTCAATATTGTATTAGAAATGTTAGCTTCAACAATAAGAAAAGAAAAAGAAATTGAAGAAAATAGAATTTGGAAGGAAGAAAAAAAACTCTCATTCTTTGTGGGTGACATGATGATGTACCTGGAGAACCCTAAAAAATCATCTAAAAACTACTGGAAGCAATTAGGAATTTAAGCAAAGTCACAGAATATAAAATAAACCCACCTAAATCCTGAGCATTTCTATATATTACTAGAAAGATACAGGAGCAAGAGTTAGAAATATAACTTCAGACAATATAAAATACTTCCGAGTCTACCTGCCAAGGCAGACTCAGAAACTCTATGAAAACAACTATAAAATACTTTTCAAAGAAATAAAATCAGCTCTAAATAATTGAGCAAATATCGACTGTTCATATATAGGCTGAGCTAATATAATAAAAATGACTATTCTACCTAAATTAAACTACTTAGTGCAACACCAATCAGACTTCCAAAAATTACTTAAGTAATCTTTTAGTGAGTTAGAAAAAATTGTAACTAAATTCATATGAGAAAGAAAAAGTCAAGAATATCAAGGGTTTTAAAGAAAAAAATGCAAAAGAAAGTGGCTTAGTTTTTCCCACATCAAAAATTACATTATAATATATTAGTCTTCAAAATTGACTGGTACTGGCTGAAAAATAGAGTGTTGGATCAGTGGAACAGATTAAGTGAAAAAGAGAAAGCAAAAAATTGATTATGGTAATCTGCTGTTGGATTAACCCAGAGTCCTGCTCCTGTGATAACATGTTATGATAAAATCTGCTGAGAAAACTGGAAGATAGTATTGGAGAAACTAGGTTTAGAACACCATCGCATACCCTATACCTATAAGATAAGATCAAAATGGATGCAGGATTTAGCCATAAAAGACATTATAAGCAAATTAGGACAACAAGAAATAATTTACCTGTCAGTTCTATAGAAAGAGAGTAGTTTATGACCAAGGAAGAGGTAAAGAACATTATAAAAAAAACAAACTGGATAATTCTGATTACATTAAATTTAAAAACTTTTGCACAAGCAAACCTACTCTAACCAAGATCAAAAGAAATGTAGTAAATTGGGAAATAATTTTTATAACTAGTGTTTCTGTCAAAGGACTAATTTCTAAAATATATAGATAATTGAGTCAAATTTATAAAAAAAAGTCATTTTCCAATTGACAAATGGTCAAAGAATATGCAAAAGCAATTTCCAGATGAGAAAATCAGTTATTTAAAGTCATATGAAAATTGTTCTTAATCATTATGGATTAGAGAAATGCAAATTAAAGGATTTCTGAGGTACTACCTAACATCTCTCAGACCGGCCAATATGACTAGAAAGAATAATGATCAATGTTGGAGGGTATGTGGGAAATCTGGGACACTAATGAATTGTTGGTAGATCTGTGAACTGATCCAATCTTTCTGGAGAGTAATTTGGAATTAAGCCCAAAAGACAATAAAAAATGTGCCTACCCTTTGATCCAACAATACCACTACTGGGCCTGTTTCCTGAAAAAGGATGAAAACCCTACATGTTCCAAAATATTTGCAAACTCTCTTTGTAGTTGCAAAGAATTGGAAATCGAGGGGATGTTCATCTATTAGGGAATGGCTGAACAAATTGTGGTATGTGTATGTAATGGAACATGACTGTTCTATATGAAATCAGGAGGAATGGGATTTCAGAGAAGTCTGAAAAAAACTTGCATGAACTGATGCTGGTTGAGATGAGCAGAACCAGAAGAACATTGTTGTCCTTAACAACAATATAGGGTGATGATCAAACTTGATGGACTCCATCAGTGCAGTAATCAAGGACAACTGAAGGGGATCTGTGGTAGAGAAATACCATCTGTATCCAGAGAAAGAATTGTGGAGTTTGGAGAAAATCAAAGATTATTATATTCAATTTTTTTTAAAAATTGTCTTATGTATTAATAATTTTGCTGTCTCTAATATTTTCTTTCTTCTTTGAGGATATGTTTTATTTTTACTCTCAACACATTCAATTTTGATATATGTACATCATGGAAACAGCTGTAAAGACTATCAGACTGCTTTCTTTTGGGGGGAAGGGAGGAGAGAAGGGAGTGAAAGGGGAAAATTGTTCAATTCAAAAGCCTTGCAGAAAAAGATGGTTGATATAAATTATTATTGCATATAATTGGAAAACAAATGAAATGCTAATATTAAAAAAGAACTTAACATACTAAATTTTTTTTAAGTTTTTTTCCAAGGCAAATGGGGCTAAGTGGCTTGCCCAAGGCCACACAGCTAAGTAATTATTAAATGTCTGAGTTTGGATTTGAATTCAGGTACTCCTGACTCCAGGGATGGTGCTCTATCCACTGAGCCACCTAGCTGCCCCTTAACATACTAAATTTTAATATAGTACTAAGATTAATTAAAGCTTCTGGTAGCAAGAGTTAAGCAAATATCAATGTAAATATAAAGAGCATAAATTTAAATTCTGCCCCCCAGCTATTTCCTAGCTTCATGAGACTCAGCAACTCAATTAACTTCTCCCTTTTCAGTTTTCTTATCTGTAAAAAGTGATAATAATAGTAGCTACCTTTCAGAGTTGTTGTGAAGTTCATATGAGAGACTGTTTGAAGAGTGTATTGCACAAATAAAACTGTGATGATTGATTAAAGACTGGGATTTGCAGGTGCTCTCCCCTATATCCTCCCAAATACCTTTAAATAATGACTTTAAACAAACAACCACAAAAAAGAGTGAAAGAAAGAAAACAAAAAAACCCTTAGAGTTTCTCTTTTTTTTGGCCCAGTTTATAGAACATAGAGAATTTTTTTTTATTCAGTTCTATGTTGGAATCTCCAAGAGCATAAGGTTCAGATCAGGTTTTGACTGGAATTGGTAAAAAGTTTTCCTCCATCAGACATTTCATATATCACTGTCACTATGAATCAGCTTTAAAAAAAGTAATAGTATTATGTGATCCAAACTGAGATTCTATGAAAGGATGCTATGAATTTTATTTAATTAGTTCATTTTTGGAAAAAAAAGAACTATAAAAGTTGATTCCTTATTTTACAAAAGAAAAGGGCCATAAAATATTACTATTTCAATTACTGAAGGTATGATTTAAGATATTTAAATGTTTTGTTATGCCATAGTAAAGGAGGAAGTGAGGGGAAAGATAGGCAGAGAATAAAGGGCACCCATTACTTAAACTACAAAATAGTTACATAACCTGTAAAGAATTGTGCCAAGGGGCAGCTAGATGGCACAGTGGATAGAGCACCAGCCCTGGAGTCAGGAGTATCTGAGTTCCAATCCAGCCTCAGACACTTGATAATTACCTAGCTGTGTGGCCTTGGGCAAGCTGCTTAGCACCATTGCCTTGCAAAAAATACTTAAAAAAAAAAAGAAAGAAAGAAAAAGAATTGTGCCAAACATATGCTTGATTATATTTTTTCTACACTTGTAACCTCAGAAATAAACTTTTATCAGTTTCAGATAAACACATAATACAAAGCTAAAGCAGCACTAAAATAAAGTGGAAAGAGACAAGTACAGAGATCAAGTCAGCCATTCACTTAGTAAGCATTTATTATCTTTACTATTTCTAGACCTGCTAAGGGCTAGAAATGATGATGATGTTTTTGTTATTTGTTCTCCAAGAAGACCATCACAAACACATGGATTGGGTTTGAGTGAGAGGGATGCTGTGCTAAGTCCCTAACCTCACTTTCTCCTTCAGAACCATTTGGTACAGTGGCTAGATTTGAATCAGGATGACTGGAAATGGCCCTGAATGCAAGGTAATCAAAGTTAAGTGATTTTCCCAAGGTTCCACAGTTAGTACATGGTAAATGTCTAAGGCTGGATTGGAACTCCTGTCCTCTTGCCTTCAGGTCTAGTGTTCAATCCACTGTGCCACCTAGCTGCCCTAAGGGTTAGAAATACAATGAAAGGAAAAGACGATCCCTAATTTCAAACAGTTCACATTTTATTAAGGGAGATACTATGTATTTAGCTAGTTGTATTAAGCAATTCATACAAAGGAGATAGAAGGTAATCTCGGAAGAGAAAATATGAACAGTGACCTTCTACATGTTGTGGACCTGTGAGTCAAGAATTCTGTGGAATTAGACACAAAAAGCTAGAATGATCAGTCTAAGCATTATTAGAGAATTTATTTACAGGAGTCCCAAAGGTTAATTAGTACTTTGTGACAGACAGCAAGTAATCAGGATATATCCATTTTTCGTCCTTTCAGGGACTTGTTTCTTAAGCTATTTATGTTTTTGTTTTTGATTTTTCTAAGTCAACTGCTTAAAAAGGTGGCAAAGTATCCATACAGGATGCTCAGGGAGGGTAAGAAAGAAATAACAGGATATATATACATGTTCAACGAAGACATAGTTTGTTGTTCAGCACACATCATTCTTGACCCTGAAAGAATATTCTTGCATTTTTTGCTCCTACCTACAACCAAGATCATTTAATATATATCACAAAAGGTCAAATTTGAGCTGAATATTAAAGAAAATTGGAGATGTATTCAAATTATAGGAGGTGAGTAGGAAGCATTCCCAAAATGAAAAAAAATATAGGAGGTACAAAGGCATGGAGGTGGTTAAGAAAATTTTTTTTTAATTATCATTATCCTTTGAAAGGTTAAGGTTTTTGGGGGTTTTTCTTTAGGTTTTTACAAGACAAAGGGGGTTAAGCGGCTTGCCCAAGGCCACACAGCTAGGTAATTATTAAGTGTCTGAGACCAGATTTGAACCCAGGTACTCCTGATTCTAGGGCCGGTGCTTTATCCGCTACACCACCTAGCCGCCCCTAAGGCTAAGTTCTTTTAACCTCCCCAAAGTTATTGTTTTTATACTTCATTTCCAAAAGGACTAATGACATCATCAAGTGATGTGTTGAATTGGATTTACTTGAAGTTGTAGTTCAAAATCATCATCTTCACACTCTCTTACAGTCAGCAAAGTCCAGTGATAAGGCAAAAGTCAATGAGGCTGGTTTTTATAACCTCAGAACATTCATAGACTTGCTGCTTATGCTCTAGGTTACAAAATTAATGGTAAGAAATATTCTAACACAACAGTGGTCTTATAGCACATGCTCTGCGGCAATTCTCCAAACCTCCATCTACATTGATAAGTCTCTCAGGGCTCTAGGGAGTTGAATTTTGATTTTCTAATACTACAACTCAGGAACTTCCACTAGATAGTATTTCCACCATGACCGTCAGGTGACATCAACAAGTCAGATTTAATTCAATTTAGGAGGATATTTAATATATTTATGAGAATATTTAATAAATTCAATACAATCTATCTCCAAATGTCTTTTATACCAAGTTCCATCAGTATATAGCAAGTTCAGGAAAAAAGTAGTTTGAACTTGAGATCAAGACATGAAAAAGGGAAAGTTCACAGGATCTGGAAATTTTTTCCTATAGTGTAGCATTTCTGAAATACTGTTTGTAGTACCTTGAATTTTAATTTCTTCATCGTGCTGAGTTGATTCTCAACTCCTTAAATACAGTGTAGTTCCAGTTGCTGGTATCTTGGAGACTATCTACCATGAGTAGGAAGGTAGGAAGTAAAAAATTATCCACATAAAAGTTGGTCTCATATCAAGGGGGTAGAGTTAATCGTCCAACCTGAGCCTAACATTGTCTTTCCTCCAAAGATAATCTTCTCAGTAATAACCATTATTCTCTCAGTTCTTTTTTAATTCTAATTCCAAATAGATCTTTGCTCTTAAACAAGCCCCTGAAAATGTAAATGATTCTGTTAACCAAACTTAGTAGATAGACTACCTGTCACATTGAGGAAGGTATTGAGGACTTAATATGAACATAACCCATTATGAAAGCATGAGGCATTTATCCTAAGGAAAAGTATGGCAAAAGTGCATTTTCAGTTACAAATTACTATGATCTTTTTAATGAATACATTTGTTAATAAGATTTCTTTTTATGTCACAATTATATGACTGACAGATTTTTTTAAAAGATTATAATATTTGTTTGATCCAATTATCCATAGTTCATTAATCTTGTCCAGCTGGGAAAGGGTTGATAATTTGTTTCATCAATTGTAGAGTCTTCTTTACAAAGAATGGCAAAACATATTCACTAAGGTTCTTCTTTGCCAAATGTTGCCTTTTAGGAAAAGACTGTAGCAATAAAGTACAGTTCATGCTTCTGTTCTAATCTGCCTTATTGCTAAAAGCAGTAGTCCAAAGGGACTGGTTTCTTTAGGCCTTTGTTTGTGAGCAAACATAAGGCTACAAGATACAGCTGTGTTTCAATTAAAAATCAAAGTAATTCAAAGTCATTAGATTATTGTAGACCACACAGTGTTCTTATGAAGTTCCTTCTGAAGACAGTGTCATACTAAATCCCCTAAAATATATTGACTTTGCCAGCCTTAGTGCACATGGCAGATCTTCCATTTTGGAACCAAATTGTTTCATGTAGAGATTAACCCAGTGATCCTATACTTGAAAGAGAATGCTCTAGGACTTCATTCATATTCAAGCCTCGGAGTTCTATTGGGAAAGGGTAAGTATTCCATACTAATAGCAATGCAATGAAGCCTATATTAGAAATTGAAATGATAAACAGCCACACATCTAAAGTACTTGGATGTTACACTGAACTAAAATTGGGTGAAATGAACATATTATATTCATTTAACAATTCTAAGGGAAAAGAAAAATCATTCATCTGTCAATATAGTTAAATTTTTCTGGTAATGGTATTTTCTGCTCATAGCCTTTATTCTACTTTTTTAAAAATACTTTATATCTATAGTTTTAGAGGTATAATGCATCTCTTATTGATATGTATGATCTTCATAAAGTAATATTCAAAGAAATTCCTCATATAAAAAACAAATTGAAATTAAAGTCAATAAAATCAAGCCTATTATTTGAAGTGCAATGTATCACTCAGTTAAAAAGAAACTTCAATATTATGCGTAGTCTATAATATAATTTAAATATATTTATAAATTATGAATCTTGGATATAGAAGGAAGTTAAGGTACATGATTTTATGATGCTTGATGTTTGTCCATCATTCTTGAAGAGGACCACAACATCAGGGAGGTGATGCCATGACAAGCACATGAACTGAATTTGAATGTGGGGGTTGCTGTGCTAAGTCATCAGCTTCACTTTTTCCTCCAGAGCTATCTGGGTCCAATGACCAGACATGAATCAAAATGACTGTAGATGGATCTGGCTGCGAGACAATCAGAGTGAAGTTGATTTTCCCAAGGTCACACAGCTAGTTAGTGTCAGTTGTCTAAGACCAGATTTGAACTCCTATATTCCTGACTCCAAGACCAGAGCTCTATTTACTATGTTCAATACTTCAAATTTTCAAAGATTTTTGATTGTGTTAACTGTCTGTTCTTGTTATCCATATCAATGAAAACTCCTCTAAAGTTTATTAGACAATCTCTGAGAAATACTATATTGTCACTATAGCAGACTACTATGAGAGTAGTAGAGGTACTATACTTTACTCTGAGATCAACATCAAATTATGCTCCACAGCCTTAGTGAGACCGATTCTTGAACAATGGAAGAAGTCCAGCATTAAATTTTAGTATTATTAACTTTCGGAAATTCAACTGCATTAACAATATCTTCAGAAACTTCATTTCCGCACTACAGTGAAAGATTTTATAGGCACTTGGAAAATTTATGATAACTTATAGATCAAAAGAAACTTAAAAAATTGAAAATAGAATTGAATCAAATAAAAAATTGTATTCCATTAAAATGATTAAATGATGCTGAGGTTATCTCAAGAGGAGAAACTGAAACTCAAGCTGCTCTCCCAAAAATCTTCAATTTGTACATCTGAATAAAAATTGTTCTTAACCCTAAAATGAAGTATTATCTAATGAATTATTAATAACATGGGTTACCATCTGCCTTTCAGAAAAAAACCTGACATCATCTTTCTTAAAAGCAATTACATATTTATTAATGGAAATACATTATCAGTAACCCCATTAATTAAAAGTTAATTATCTGTTTGTTATATGCAAACCACTTACTATTTGTATCATTTAAAATATAGAAGTGATATTTTGACTGAAATTCAAAAATAACATAAAAAATTCCAGTGATAGAATGAGTAATTCACATTGACTTGTCAATGATTGTATAAGCCATCAAAAAGTTTTAACAATGATGATGATGCCTTTAAAAAATGATGAATACAAAAAAATGTGATTCAGTTCTACATTTAAACTTTGCTCAAAATTTGTGAATATATAAAATAGTAGCAGTAATTGTAATAATATTAGAATAATTTGTGTCTATTCATAATTAATTTTATTGTTTTTTTGTTATACTCCAATAATAAACCATTTCAAGAAGAATTTATATAAAATGTTGCATCTTCTTTGGAAAAAAATATATTATGGATCTGCCTACCCTTAAATCCCAAATCATCCCACCTAAATAGAACTTAGTAAGACCTTCAAGGTAAATAATGAAGTGTTCCAAAATAACCTGTTAATTATTTGCTATTCTTGGGTGATATTTTATATAACATTACTAGAAATCAAATTTAATAGCTAAGGAATTAATTCATCTCCAAAAGAGTCACATGGACATAATGCAAATTCATTTTTAAAATTTTCTCATTAAAAAAAAAAATTGGTCACTTAATACTTGTTCCCCAATGTATCTCTCCCCAGTCTGCCTCACAGAGAATCATATTTTATAGCAAATAACAAAAATAATATTTTAAATTGTTCAGCAAAACTAAAATAAAATGAAATAGTATTTCATTATATATACTGTTAAACTTCAATAGTTTTTTTCACTTCTGCAAAGAAGTAGGAAGCGATGTCCCATCATGTTTCTTTTTTAAGTTAAAAAAAGTCATTATAATTAAAGGTAATTTTCTTCCCACTGACATTGGTGTAGTCACTATGTACATTTTGTTTTACTTGACTTTGCTTCAGTCCACTTTTTTAGTGGAACTTTGATCCAAGACTAGTTTACATAACTAGATGTAACAACATGAGAGATGCCATGGATTTCCTTCTAAAAGAAAATGTTCTTCATACCCCCACCACATAAATGAGAGTAACTGTTTTCAATTAGATACAAAGCTTGAGCTGTATAAATATTAAAATCTAATGAATTTAGATAGCTCTGATGGAGACAGTCTTTTTTTCTTGTAGTTGCAGAGGAGTGAATAATATGCTCATCTTCAGTAGGTACAGCATTCACTTAAATCAGCAGGATAAAAGACTACCTTCTTCCTCTAATTATGTACTTAGGCTCCAAGAATATCACTTGTAATTTTTTTTTTAATTTTAAGAACTAATAAGAAAGGCAAAGGAAGAAAGAAAGAAAGAAAGAAAGAAAGAAAGGAAGGAAGGAAGGAAGGAAGGAAGGAAGGAAGGAAGGAAGAAAGAAAAAGAAGGGAATGAAGGAAGGAAGGCAAGGAGGGAAGAGAAAGAGAGGAAGAAAGGAGGGAAGGAGGAAGGAAGGTAGAAAAAAGAACAAAAGAAAGGAAACAAGGAAGGAAAGCAATACTTATGTACATCTATTATAAATTTTAACTTTTTTAAAAAAATATTTATTTATTCTCATTTTGTACAAATAATGTTTTTTATATAGTAGTGAAATATTCTTGTTTTAGAATAAACAAAGTACCCCTCCCCCAAAAAATATAGACTCACTTGAGCGATAAAGTAAAGGGGGGGAGAAAAATATTAAAATTAAAAAAATAATAGTAGTAATTGAATTGTGGGTATGGCCAGGTGGCACAGGGGATGGAGCACCAGCCTTGGATCCAGGAGCACCAGTCGCATATACCCAACAATCACCCAGCTTTGTGACATGCAAGCACTCCAATCCTACTGCCCTGCAAAAACCAAAAGAAAAAAAAAGAAAAAAAAGATCCAAAATAAAATAAAATAGTAATAATAATAAGGGTGACTGGGTGGTGGACAGAGCACTGGCCCTTGGGCCAGGAGCACCTGGTTCCAAATATGGCCTCAGACACCCAATGATCACCTTGCTATGCGGCCGCAGGCAAGCCACCCAACACCATTTACCCTGCAGCCCCCCAAAATAATAATAATGAAAAATGTGCTTCAGTCTGTGTTCCAGCACCACCAACTCTGTCATGGGTGGATCACATTCTTTATAATAAGTCCATCACAAAAGTTATTTCCACATTTTTCCACCATTGCCATTGCTGATCTTAAGTCCCTCCTTTCTTATTTGTCCACTACCATGTATTATATTTTCTTTCTCCTTTCACTCTGACTCTGCTGTAGGGTAGCTGAGTGGCACAGCAGATAGATCCCTGGTCCTGGGGCCAAGAGGCCCCGAGCCCCCATACCACCCCTTAGGCCCAGCATTCACCTGGCCCTATGGTCCCAGACAGGCCATCCAATCCAATCCTTGCAAGAAGTAAAAAAGAAAATGTGTTATATCTGACCACTCTTACCCCATGGTACATCCTCTCCTCCATCATTCTCACCCCCCTTCCCCCTGTTCCCCCCATCAATTCTTACTCCAGATGTCTATACCCCATTAAGTATATATGCTGTTTCCTCTCCTAGCCACCTCTGATGAGAGCAAAGATTCCCTCATTCCCCCTTGCCTTCCCCCCTTCCATATCATTGCAATAGCTCATTGCAACAAAGAAAAATCTTATTATATGAAATATCTTGGCCTATTCCCCCCTCTCCTTTTTCTTTCTTCCATTACATTTTCCTTTTTTGTATTGACTCCATTTTTACACCATATTTTATCTTCAAATTAAGCTTTCTTCTGTGCTTCATCTATAAAATCTCCTTCTACCTACTCTGTTAATTGAGAAGTTCATATGAGTATTATCAGTATCATTTTTATATACAGGAATACATGCAGTTCATCATCATTAAGTCCCTCATATTTCCCCCTTCTCCTCCAATCTCTATGCTTCACCTGAGTCCTGTATTTGAAGATCAAACCTTCTGTTCAAATCTGGCTATTCCAACAGGAACATTTGAAATTCCCCTGGTTCATTGAAAGTCCATCATTTTCTCTGGAAGAGGACATTCAGTTTTGCTGGGGAGTTGATTCTCAGTTGCATTCTAAGCTTTTTATTGGCCTTCCAGAATATTATATTTCAAGCCCTACAAGCTTTTAATGTACTTGCTGCTAAGTCCTGTGAGATCCTGATTGCAGCTCCATGGTATTTGAAATGTGTCCTTCTGGTTGCTTGTAATATTTTCTCTTTGACTTGGGAGCTCTGGAACTTGGCTATAATATTCCTGGGGCTTGTATTTTTTTTGAATCTCTTTCTTGGGGAGATCGGTGGATTATCTCCATTTCTATTTTGTCCTCTGCTTCTAGGATATCAGGGCAATTTTCCTGCAGTAATTCTTTGAAAATGATGTCAAGGCTATTTTCCTGATCATTACTTTCAGGTATTCCAATAATTTTTAAGTTATCTTTCCTAAATCTGTTTTCCATATCAGTTGTTTTTTCAGTGACATGTTTCACATTTTCTTCTAATTTTTCATTCTTTTGGTTTTGAATTATTGAGTCCTGATTTCTTGTAAACTCAGCAATCTCCCTGAGTTCTACTCTTTGTCTGCAGGATTTGTTTTCCTCAGAGAGCTTTCTTATCTCTTTTTCCATTTGGCCAGTTCTGATTTTTAAAGCATTCTTCTCCTCAATAACTCTTTGAACTATTTTATCAAATTGGCCTAAGCTGGTTTTTAGCATGCTATTTTCTTCACATTTTTCTGGATTTCCTTGACTAAGCTGCTGACTTCATTTTCCTGTTTTTCCTGCATATCTCTCATTTCTTTTACCAGTTTTTCTTCTATCTCTCTCCTTTGATTTTCAAAGTCTTTTTTGAGTTCTGCCATAGCCTGAACCCAATTTCTGTTTTTCTTGAAGTCTTTAGATGCAGGAGGTTCTGCTTCCTCAACTTCAGATTGATCTTCCTTGGCCTCACAGGCAAAATATTTCTCAATGGTGTTCCTCTTTTTTTCTCTGTTTACTCATTTTCCCAGCCTGAGCCTGGTTTTGGGGTGCTTCCTGAGCTTTTGGGACACTCCCACAAGGATCTCAGTGTGTGAGGCTCTGTCCTCCCTCCTGGTCTGTGAATGACCATAAGTGTACCCCTCTGCCATGAGTCTGAGGTGGAGGGGAGGTCCTGCTGTTCTATGGGGCCTAGACTGAGTTCAGGATCTGAATGTGGTCAGAACCCCAGTGTCCTGTTCCAGTGGCAGAGGACAGAGCTCTGCAGTCTGTCTCTTCACTCCCTTCCTTAGGCTCAATGGGCTCATGTCCTGGGGGCTCCTGCTTACTGGCTCCACCTGCTTCTGTTTCCTGGATCTGGCTGTGTGCCCTGAGGGCTGGGCTTCATGTGCTCACTCTGGCAGAGGACCCTCCCTCCACCCCCTGCCCAACCCCCCCCATTGTGCCCAGTGCTCCCCGGGGCATAGATCAAGAAACTCCCCAGCTACTGTGAGGCATGACTTCCAGAGCTCTGGGGTTACCTCCAGGAGGCTGAAGTTCTTTAGCTCTGGCGGGCCACCCCTCTGGCAGGCTGTCCCTCCAACCCCTGGGGAGCAGAGCCTTTCTGCTCTTTTCCAGGTTACCTTGAGTAGGAGAACTGCCTCACTGGGTCCCTCTGTGGGTTCTGTCTCTCGAAAATTTAGAGTCCTTAGTTTATCAGTTTTATGAGAGAGCACCTAATAGCTGATCCTCTTTTGTTGTCATCTTGGCACCACCCCCATGGAGAGTCTAAATTTTAATTTATATAAAGAATTTTATAGCATACAACTTAGAAATAATAATAAAATAAACTATATTATTCATTTTAAATCCCATATATCTGCTTGATTCATATTGTATGCTTTCATTGATTCTTGAAAAACTCCTGTACCTGCAGTCGAATTTGGTTGTAATTAAACTGTGATTTGAAAAATATAGTTGCCTTTCAATCTATTATCTCTTCTCCCACCCCCACCTCCAAAATACATTGAAAATCTGAAAGTGTGTAATCTGAAAGAGTGATCTAATATTTATGTTTCATCCTCAAATACATTGCATTAATTAAACAAAAATCTCTTTCAATTTGTGCATTGTAGTTTGCAAAAGTGTTATCTTTTTTAGTTTTTGGTGATTTCAGAGATTGGGACATCTTTTAATTTCCAATAAAAATCCACCAAATCAAGTTTCTGTTTTAAAATTTCACTTAAATATTCTTATTTTTTACCAGATATTTGAAATGCAGCTAATTCTTTATAAAGCCAAGTTCATGGTTCTAATAAATCAAAATTATTAAAAATGTTTTGACTATTGCTTCTATTCCATGAAAGATATAAGTTCATGTGCTGAATTATATTTTCTACTAATAGGAAGAGCATTAAATTCATTTTTCATACTTGAAAGGCCTTTTAAACATGAGATAACCAAATTTTCTACTTGAGAGTCACACTTTTCAGTAGTAAACAAAATTTTCAAAGTCCCTATCAAGCATTTGATTAACTTTAGCACTCTTTGTATGTTAGTTTATCCTGACTGCAATGCAATTGAAATAAATCCTGCAAAATTCCAAAGATTAAAACAATTGATTACAGGAAATTAATAAAAGATGATTTATGTGACAAACATGAATAAGTAGAATGGAAAATACATATATAATTCTTGTTATGTGTAGTACGCAGCAGCAATATACTTACAGAAGAATTTCAGCCTGTCTTGTTCCTAGTCTTTGACAAATTTTATTCATTTCAATTTCAAGTATTTTAGCTAAAGTTTTTAAGTGAAAATTAATTTTAATAGTCTGCAGATAAAGAGAATAATTTTATATATACATTTTAAAATTATTTGTATATCTTTCTGAATCATCAAAAGATAATTGCATTGATTGTTTAAACAGTGTCAAATAATGATATATTTTATTTCACTTCACAGGTAGACCAGACAGTCTTCTGAGCACTAAAATACCAATATCAAAATAAAATGCAATCTTGTTTGCTTTGAAATATTCATTATTACATCACAAATATTTAAAACAAATAATATTGTAACAAAAACTACACTTCTATGGTTGATATGAATACTTTTAAAACAAGTCAAATTGACAAAGCAGGAGCTAATCAAAATAGACATGTGGCTATATTTTACAAGCAGATCACTAAGTTCTGGAAAATTTAACAATTGGCTCTTCCCAGCCAATTCAATCTGGCTCCAGCCCATTACCAGCTGCCATGAACATGTTTTTGAACATAAAGATTTACTTATCTATAATTGATTCCTTGTGCCAGATGACTAGCAGTGAGATCACTGATTCAAATTGTATGAATAATTTAGTCACTTTCTCATCTTAATTTCTTATTTTAATTTATATAAAATTGCATACTTTATTCTTTATTTGGTTTTGACTCCTGTTATCTTATCCACTTTACTTGATCTGTTTTAAATATTGTTAAGGAATATAAAAGTTGTATGTTTATTCTTGTTTCTTAAATTCTATTCCAGAAATTCCTTTTTGTTGTCATCTTCAATCAGGCAATATATTATTCTATTTATATGTAAAGAAATTTCTATTTATATGTAAAGAATAAGTAATTTATTCTTTATTTATTCCAATATCATTCTTTGCCTAGGTAGTTAGTAATTTGCAACTTAATCTTAAAAAAACATAGATGAACATTTTCTATAGTCTTCAGCACAGTAACAGCTAAAGCATATACTGAAGGGTGCAGATACTGAATGTTTTTATATTCAGCAACAAATATTGTAGAGAATTTATCTATGATCTTTTCATCAGTCTATTAATTGATCAAAAATATTTAATGAAATTTTATTCTATGATATATTATGGAAGCCCCTAGGGATAATAGTTCAAAGAATAATGAATAAAACTATGTATACTTGCAATGAACTTCAATTCTAATAGAGGTGAAGGCAAATCTGTATTGGGCAAAAAACAACATGAACAAATAAAAATATTTTTAAAATACATGATTACATGGTAGTTTTGTATAAAGGATACTCACAAAGCTAGGTGAGTAAAAATATAATCAAACGGTTCATTTTGATGGTGCTTGAGGTTCACTTTTTTTCACTCCTTTTTAAATATATTTACACATTGCTAAAATAGCCTTGTTGTAAGAGTAAACATAATCCCCCTCCCCCCACAAAAATTTAAAAACCTCATGAGAAATAAAGTGAAAGAAAGAGAAAGAAAAGTATTTCAGTCTGTGTTCCAATACTATCAGCTCTGTCTCTGGAGTGGAGCACATTCCTTACCAAAAGTCCATCAGAGAAGTTACTTCCATATTTTTTCACAGTTCCTGCTGCTGCTTGTAATTCCTTCCTTCTGTTTCTCCCCAATACCAATTATTATATTGTCTCTCTCTTTTCACTCTGTCATTCTTTAAAAGTATGCTGTGGGACATCCCAGTGGTGCAGTGGACAGACCATGAGCCTTGAGACTGAGAAGCCCCAAGCCTACATTTCTGCCCAGAGACCCAGCAACCACCCAGCCCAGTGATCCCAGACAGGCCATCCAATCCCACCACCTCGCAAAAAGTAAAAAAGAAAACTGTGTTAAATGTGACTATCTCTTCCATGATCTATCCTCTCCTCCATCCCCTACATTCACCCTCCCTTCCCTCTTCTCCTTTCTCCCATCCCCTTTCTCTCCTTTTCCAGAGTTCTATGCCCTATTAAATATATATATACATATATATATGTATATATATATATACACATAATGTTGTTTCCTTTCTGAGTCATTTCTGATGAGAATGAAGGTTCCCTCAATACCCCCACCTTCCCCACTCCCTTACCATTGGAAAAGCTATTTCTTGACTCTTTTATTTGAAATATCTTAATTTATTCTACCTCTCCTTTCCTTTTTGCCAGTACATTTCCTTTCACCCATTTACTCCTTTTGAAAAATACATTATACCTTCATATTCAGCTCCCTCATGTGCCTTATCTATATAAGCTCCTTCTAATTGCTATAATAAATGAGAATATGAGCATTATTAGTATCAACTTCCCATTCAGGAAAACATATAGTTCATCATCATCATCATTAAATCCTTCATAATTTACCCTTTCCATACACTCTCTCTATGTTTCACCTGAGTCCTGGACTTGAAGATCAAACTTTCTATTCAACTCGGGTTGTTTCAACAGGAACATTTGAAATTCCCCTGTTTCATTGGAAGTCCATCTTTTCCCCTGGAAGAGGATGTTTAGTTTTGCTAAGTAGTTGATTCTCAATTGTAAGCTCTTTTTCCTTCTAAAATATTATATTCCAAGCCTTATGAGCCCTCATTGTTGATGCAGCTAAATCCTGTGTGATCCCGATTTCAGCTCCATGATATTTGAATAGTTTTGTTCTGGCTGCTTGTCACATTTTGTCTTTGACTTAGTAGTTCTGGAACATGCTTAAAATATTCCATGGAGGACATTATATTTTTGGATGTGTTTCAGTAGGAGATTGCTGGATTCTCTCAATTCCTATTTCACCTTCTGCTTCAAGGAGATCAGGGTAATTTTCCTGAAGAAATTCTTTAAAAATGAAGTCAAGGCATTTTTTCCTGATCATGACTGTCAGGTAGCCCAATAATTTTTAAATTATCTCTCCCGGTTCTGATTTCTAGATCTGATTTTCAATGAGATATTTTTTGTTTTCTTCTAGTTTTTCATTCTTTTGATATTGTTTTAATGTGTCTTCATTCTTCACAAAGTCATCAGCTTCCTTTAGTTCCATTCTACATTTGAAGGATTTGTTTTCTTAAGAGAAATTTCTTATCTCCTTTTCCATCTGGTCAATTCTGCTATTTACAGTATTTTTCTCCTCATTAACTTTTTGAACTGTTTTTTTTTTTCCCATTTGACCTAAACTAGTTTTCAGTATGTTATTTTCTACAACATTTTTCTTGGATCACCTTGACTAAGCTGTTGAGTTGGTTTTCAGATTTTTCCTGCATCTCTCTCATTTCTCTTTCCAATTTTTCTTCCACCTCCCTTACTCAATTTTCAAAACCTTTTTTTAGCACTGAAATAGGCTGATATGAACTTCTGTATTTCTTGGAGGATTTAGATGCAGAAACTGGAACTTTCTCATCTGAGTAGGTTTCTTGGTACTTCATGTGACCAAAGTAATTGTCTATGGTCAGGTTCTTTTTTTCTATTTACTCACTTCTCCAGCCTGTGTCCTGATTTTGGGGTCCTTCCTGAGATTTTGAGTGTTATTGGGACACCCCACAAGGACCTCAGTTCCTTCAAAGTCTTATGAGAGGCTCAGACTTCTTTCCTGATCTGTGCTTTGGTCTGTGGATAACCACAAGCCTTCCCTTCTTCCTGTTGTAGGGCCAGAGGAAATACCTCCATAGTCTCCTCCCACCCCCTTACCTCCTGTGGGCTGAGCACTCTGGAAGCATTTGCCAGGCACCTTCTTGCTTGGTGGCTCTGTTGGGCTGCTTCCATTTACTGGGATCTGGACTGCACTGATGGCTGGGCCACACTGAGGAGGGCCAAACTGGCCTGGGCTTTAAGCTCATTCTGGCAGAGGATTCCCTTCAGATCTTCTTGGTGTTCCCTGGGTTGCAGATCAGGAAACTGCTTCTGTTGCCTGGAAACCAGCACTCCCAGCAAGCTGTTCCCCAGAATGGAGCTCTCACTCTGGTGCATATTCCTGGCTGTGCTGCTGGCCCCTCCATCCCCAGAATAGAGCTTGACCAAGATCTTCCAGGTTACCTTTAGCTGGAGAATTACCTCACTGGATCTTTCTGTGTATTCTGTCTCTCAAAAATTTAGTTAGAGCCATAATTTTAAGGTTTTTGGAATATTTTGGACAGTGCTTCTAGGAAAGGCTATTCTCATGCCACCATTGTAATTGCTTGATGTTTGCTGTTTAAACTCTTTTTTTAATAGCTTTCAGGTATTCCAAAAATTCTTAAATTATTTCTCCAAGAGGTTCAGTTCTTTTCCAATGAGATATTTCACATTTCCTTCTCTTTTTTCAATCTTCTATCTTTGTTTCATTGTTTCTTGATGTCTCAAGGAGTTATTGACATTCACTTGAATAGTTAATTTTTAAGGAGCAATTTTCTTCAATGTGGTTTTATATCTTTTGTGTCAAACTGGTAATTATTTTTGTATAATTTTCTTTCACTGCTCTCCCTTTCCCTCATTTTTTTCCTTTATTACTTATTTTATTTTTAAAATATTTTTTGCTCTTTTAAATATCTTTAGTTCTAAAAATTCTTGATTTTCTTGTGTCCAATGTATATTTTCAAGATAGAAATAAGACTCGGGGGAAATCCAGTTGAACTCTCTCAACATTCTCCTCCAAATAACTTTGAAATAATACCTCAAATTTTGGAGTGGCAGAGCCAACAAAAGATCAGGATGAGATCTGGCCCAAGAAAATTTAGGAGATCTGTCAAAAAATATCAGTGACACTGGGGTAAATGTTTTTGAAGAGCAAAAAATGGCCGCAGCAGAAGCTTCAGTTTTAGGAAGTCCCAGTCAGAGATAGTAAGGATATTGATCAACTACAAAGAAAGAGAAAATAAGGAAGCTATGCTGGAATTGGATATAACTAATTCCAACTGGCAACTCTACTGTAGAAACCCAGTTCTGGGTCACCTATCCAGAGTAGAAAGGAACACTTCTGGTCAATCACAAGGAAGCAGGTATCTGGACACAGTTCTAGGACCTAAAGAAGCACTTACATCTGTAGCTGCAGGGGAGCAGGGGTCTTCTTGGTTAGAGTCAAGCAAAACAGTCCAGGAAAGAAGTGACCATAATTCTTTCAGAATAATACCATCTTGGAAGTACTGAAAACTTGAAGATTCCCAAACTAGCTCTGAAAAACACAAAAGGAAAAGTTCCTGAAGATTGGGACATTGACTCCTCACTCCTTGGAGAGCAGAACCTGGCTTTAACATAAAGTTCAACGTCAAGAAATAGGGGTAGCTAGGTGGTACATTGGATAGAGCTCTGGCCCTGGAGTCAGAAATACCTAAGTTCAAATCTGGCCTCAGACACTTAATTATTGCCTCATTGTGTGATATTGGGCAAGTCACTTAACCCCATTGCCTTGCAATAAACAAAAAAAAACAACAAAATATACACTGACAAAAATAGCTTGACAACAAAAAGCTGTTTCTTTTTTCTAATAAAATTAGACTTGTGTTTGTGTTCTGACTCTCTTACCTCTAACCTGCCCTGTTTCAGATCTAGCCACTTGTAGAAGTCAATTTCAGTCTAGTTGACACAAACAACCAGTAATAAACAGTTTAGATATTTTAGAGTTATGGCCACATCACACAAGATTTAGTCACTTATATAAGAAAGCAGTGGAAGAATTGGAATATGTTATTCTTTAAGACAAAGAATCTAGGATTACAACTGAGAATTGTTATTTCCAGAAAAATCTATATCTAATAGATCAATGGAAAAAATGGACATTTAATGAAATAAAAGATTTTAAAGATTTTCTGATAAAAAGACCATAGATGAATAGAATCTTTAACATTCAAACACAAGCACAAAAAGGTTAAACATGAAAGAGAAATAGAACTCCAAAGAACTTTATCATTGTTAATCAGTTAAAAATGAATTTAAATAGACAAAAGATATGGGAATGGATTATATTGGACAGATATTCAAAAATATTAAAGGGTGTGAAAGAGGGATGCACTGAGAAAGGAGATCAGGGTAGAATGGGGAAAACAATCTCACATAAAAAAAGACACACAAGGAAGAAATTTTGCAAGCAGAACAGAAAATGGGGAGTAATGTGCATTGCTTGAACCTCACTCTTGTTGTAAGTTGATCCCTCACTCCAAGTGAGCAGAGACAGAATACAAACACATGGCATCACACACACACACACACACACACACACAAACACACACACACCACATATGTATATAGAAATTTCTTATCTACTAGAGAAACAGGAAGGGAAAGGGATAAGGCAAAACCAAGACTGAAAAGAGGAAAAGTGGATTAAAAGGGAGTAAAAAATGATAGAAAATTGAACAGAAAAAAATGAAAGAAAATACAATTAGTAATCATAACTGTGAAAGTAGTTGTGAATGATTTTACCCATAAAATCTAAGAGGATAGAAAAATGGATTCAAAATAAGAGACTAACAATATATTGTTTTTAAGGCACATGCTTAAAACAGAAAGAAACTATAAGGTTTAAATAATGAACTGTACTAGAATCTAATGTTTCAACTGAAGTACGAAAGTCAAGCATAGCAAGAAAGACATACTTCCCATCTTCACGAACCTTACTGCCTATTGTGGGAATATGACTCATACAAGGAAAAATTATACTTGTAAATATAAGTAAAATGATAAAGAGCTGCAAGCAACACAGTGTTATCATTAGACTATGATTTAAACCTTCCATGAATAAATGCATTCTGTTCTTCAAATTTTATCCTTAAAAAAGACAAAAAAATGCACGAACAGAAAGCAACAGAAACAGTGATATCATCCAATATAATATCCCATATTATATTTCTAAAACCATTATTTCCTGATATAAGAAAGTTTTTTTCAATTCTTAAGGACAGCTGATGGTAATTGCAATTATTTGAAGTTTCACTGATTTTTAACATTATTTTCATTTAGATTATTATAGTCCATAATTATTCTTTTACTCCTGATTTTAATTTTTTTGAAATCTTCTTCCAATCATATATATTTTCCCATATTTCTTTTTATTCTGATTATCAATTAATTGAATTTCTTCTTTGGAAACTACCTGCCCATATACACTGAACATTTATTTATCCTTTGGAGTCCACTGTTGCTTAGAAAAAAAAAAAAAAAAAAAAAACTAGTACCTCTAGTAAGAGGACTGTAAAAACCATTTTTAGAGATGCTTCTCATCTTTGATGCCCATCTGTTACCCAACTCTCACCTTGGGTCAATGAATCTATAGCATGGTTAGCCACCACACTCCTAGTAAATTGTTTCAGCATATGGGCTAAACCAGACTGAGGAAAACTCCAGGGCCTCTAACCCATCATTGAGTCAGGAGGGTAGCTACTGTAATCATATGAAAACTCTCTGACAGAATAGGCAGATGAAAACAATTTATTCCAAGGTCCATGAAGACAGCTGAAACAGGTGCTGTGAGGTGCTTAGAGTTTGGTTAACACTGAAAATGCCAAGATCATCTACTGTATCCCAAGACATTGACAATAATCTTAACTTGTCCCATTTGACTTTGGAAAAGAATGTGAGGTCAACAATTCTGCCTTCTTTAAATCCAAATTATGCACTAGTCAAAAGACATCATCCATATTATTTTACCATTTTTTTTTGGCCCAAAGTCCTCTGGTTATGGGCTAATGATGATGCGACAGGTACAAATATAGTGGGAGCTGAAGTCAAAGCAATAAACATAGGCTGGTAAAGCTCTAGGTTGTGTTCTTACTGGAAGGAAGCAACAGTGGAATTCAGCATTCCCCTGGACTTTTTAAGGACCACACTTCTTACAAAAAGATGCATGGAACAAGAAAAGGTATCCTAAGACTTCTGGTCAAGATGGCGAGAAAAGTCAGGCACTGTGCCAAGGACTCCTGGATTTCTCTCAGAACTAATGTGAAACGATCCTTTTAACAGAATTCAAGTCCACAAAATCCAGAAAGAGCAAAGGAGAACTTTTACCAACAAGGTCTGTCTTAGGGGAGCATGGGTAAGCTGGGGGCAGAGAGCAGAGAGCCAGCCCAGGGGTGGTGGAGTGAGATCCAGACTAACCTCAGAACAGCTGTGGAAAATTTTGACCTTGTAATCAGGCAGGAGAACTCCAGTGAGGCTAGAAGGAGAGCTCCAGCACAGCTAGATATCAATTCAGTCAGCTCCACTGCCCTGGAAGACCTAGGTTGCAAGGATCTGTATTTTCAGTGGAGTCCACATGTTACCAGCTGAACCCCCTCTCACATCCTTGTGAGAGAAAGGGACTCTTTCCAGAACAAATACCATAACAGCCCCCCACACACACACACACACACACAGACACACACACCGTACAGGTTCAATTCTGGACAGCAGATCTCTCTTAGTACTGAGTGAATGATCAGATTAACTAGAAGGCCTGGAGAGTGGGCAACAAAATCAAGGGCACAGACACTCCAGAGAAAGCCTCTAGCACCACCTCCTGTCCAACCCACTTGGAGTTGCTTAACCTAGTCAGCAAAGCTCTAGGATTTTCAAAACCAAAGGTCTGTGAAACAGCCCCTCCCCAAACACAAGATTGTAGAAAAAAGAAGAAAGGCCAGTGGAAGGGTGGTTCTATTGAAAACTATCACAAAGACAAAACCCTTAACCCAAAGAGAGCTAGAACTTCTTTTTTCTTAGGAATTTTTGCAAGGCAATGGGGTTAAGTGGCTTGCCCAAGGCCACACAGCTAGGTAATTATTAAGTGTCTGAGGCCACAATTGAACTCAGGTACTCCTGACTCCAGGGTCAATGCTCTAGCCACTGCACCACTCACCCACCCCAGAGCTAGAACTTCTGAGGAGAATATGAATTGGTCTCCAGCCCAGAAAGACTTCTTAGAAGAGATCAGGGAAGAGGTTAAAAATCAATTGGAAAAATTGGGGAAAGAAACAGAAGATGAAATTTGCACCTTGCAAGACAAAATTAACACCTTGTAACAAGAAAGGAAATCCTCTGAAAACACAATTGGACAAGTGCAAAAAAGAAAATAATTCTCTCAAAACCACAATTGGGCAAATGGAAAACTCCTTCAAAAAGAAGTTGGAAAGGATAAATGAAGAATATTCTCTGAAAAAAAGAATTGAATCCATGGACACTAATGACTTCATGAGACAACAAGAATCTGTTAAACAAAAGCAAAAAAAAATTGAAGAAATTGAAGGAAACATAAAATACCTCATTAGCAAAACTACTAACTTAGAGAATTGATCCAGGAGAGACAATTTAAGAATCATTAGCCTTCCTGAACACATTTAGGATTTTAAAAAGCCTGGACTCAATATTCCAGGAACCTTTGAATGAAAATTGCACTGATATCATGGGACCAGGGCAAAATAGTTATTGAAATAATACATTGATCTCCTCCTGAAATAGATTCCCAATTGAAAACACCAAGGGATATTGTGGCCAAATTTCAGAAGTATCAGATAAAAGAGAAATTCCTGCAAACAGTCAGAAAGAAACACTTTAGATAGCAAGGAACCATAATAAGGATTGCACAGGACCTGGTTGCATCAACATTAAGGGATCTAAGATCCAGGAAAACAATATTCCAAAGAGCAATGGAGTTTGGAATGAAGCCAAAAATTCACTATCCTGCAAAACTGAGCCTTCTCTTCCAGAGGGAAAGGTAGACATTTAATGAAATAGGAGTCTGTCAACTTTTCCTGATGAAGAGGCAAAAACTAAATATAAAATTTGTACTTCAAACAGAAGACTCAAGAGACATATGAAAAGGGGAAAAGGGGAAAAGAACAAAAAATTGCTATCCAATGAGATGAAACTGGTTATATCCCCATCTGGGAGAAAGATTCTCATAAGTCTTGAGAATTGTAGCTCTATCAGAGAGAGAATATACGTAGCAAGAAGTTATGGACTCTCATTTCTTGCCTTGCCTGTGATTAAGAATGATTTAAAAACATTATCTCATTAAAAACAGGGGACAGTGAAGAGATGAGCAAATGGAGGAGTTTAGATGGGGCAAATCACATTACATGAAGAGGTACAAAGGACTTATTGCAATAGAGGGGAAGAAAGGAGGAGGTAAAAACTTCTTGAATCTATCTTTTATCAGATTTAGCTCAAAGGAGGATTAATATATGCACGCTTGGTTAATTAATTTAAGAATTGTATTAAACTTTCAAATATTAAAAGGGGAAAGGGGAGGGGAAAGAAAAGGGGAACTAATGGAAGGAAGGAAAGGAAGGAAAAAGGGGAAAAGGGAAAGGGGAAAGATGGGGAAGGGGGCAAACACACTGAAGGAAGTGGTATTCAGAAGTAAAATATGGGGAATATGGATAAAGTAAAAAACAGGGGAAAATACAAACAGAGAGAAAATAACATGGAGTTAGTAATTATAACTTTGAATGCAAATGGGATGAACTCTCCCTTAAAACATAAGTGAAGAGCAGAGTGGATTAAAAAAGAGCAGAATCCTGCAATATACTGCTTACTAGAAACTCATTTGAAGTAGAGAGACACATGTAGAGTAAAGATTAAAAGGTTGGAGCAGAATATATATTTTGCTTCAGCTGAAGTGAAAAAGGCAGGTGTAGCAATTCTTAACTCAAAGTGGCTGCAAAAATAGATCTCATTAAAGGAGGTAAGGAAGGAAACTATATCTTCCTTAAAAAACATAGAAAATGAAGCAATTTCAATACTAAATATCTTTGCACCAAGTAGGATGGGATCCAAATTCATAGAGGAGAAGCTGAATGAGTTGCAGGAAGATATAGGCAACAAAACTCTACCGGTGGGAGATCTCAACTTCCCTCTCTTAGATTTAGACAAATCTAACCTTAAAATAAAAGGAAGGAAGTTAAGGAGGTAAATAAAATGTTAGAAAACCTAGACATCGTAGACCTTTGGAGAAGATTTAATGGGGATAGAAAGAAAAATACTTTTTTTTCTGCAGTACAAGACATCTACACAAAATTTGTCTTTGTAATAGGGCATTCAAAACCTCATAAACAAATGCAGAAAAGCAGAAATAGTGAATAATTCCTTCTCAGACCATAATGCAATAAAAATCATAGGCAATAGAGGACCATGGAGAGACAAACCTAAAACTAATTGGAAACTAAATAACCTCATTTTAAAGAATGAGTGGATCAAACAACAAATAATAGAGATATTTAATGATTTCATCCTTGATAATGACAATAATAGGACAACATACCAAAAGTTATCGGTTACAGCCAAGACAGTTATTAGGGGATATGTTATATCTTTAACTACTTACATGAATAAAATAAAGAAAGAGGAAATAAATGAAATAAGCATGAAAATAAAAAAAATTAAAGGAAAGAATTAATCAAAACCCCCCCAATTAAATTCAAATTAGAAATTCTAAAAATAAAAGAACTTAATAAAATCAAAAGCATTATTGAACTAATTAACAAAACCAAGAGTTGTTTTATGAAAAAAAATGAAGTTGATAAATCTTTGGTTAATTTTATAAAAAAAAGAAAGAATAAAACCAAATTACTAGTATCATAAATGAAAAAGGAGAGCTCACCACCAATGAGTATGAATTTAAAATAATAATTCAGAATTATTTTACCCATCTGTATGCCACTAAATTTGATAATCTAAGTGAAATGGATGAATGTTTATGAAAATATAAGTTGCCCAGGTGAAATGAATAGGAAATTAAATACCTAAATAACCTTATCTCAGAAAAAAATTCAACAAGCTAGCATTAAACTCCCTAAGAAAAAGTCTCCAGGGCCAGATGGATTCACAAGTGAATTCTATCAAGCATTTAGGAACAATTGGTTCCAATTATATATAAATTCTTTGGAAAAATAGGTGAAGACGGAACTCTTCCTAATTCCTTCTATGACACCATTATGGTGAAGAATCAAAATAGAGAAAGAAAATTATCGACCAATTTACCTAATGAATATGGATGCAAAAATCTTAAATAAAATTTTAACAAAACAATTACAGTAAGTTATCACTAGGATAATGCACTATGATCAAGCAGGATTTATCCCAGGAAGATAGGGTTTGTTTAAGATTAGGAAAAGAATATAATTGACTACATCAATACCAAACCTAACATAAATCATATGATTATCATGATAGATGCTGAAAAAGCCTTTGACAAAATACAACCATTGCTACAAAAAACAGTAGAGAGAACATAGGAATAAATGGTTTGTTCCTTAAAATGATTAGCAGTATCTATCTGAAACCATCAACAAGCATTATATACAATGGGGATAAGCTAGAGGAATTCCCCATAAGATCAGGGTGAAACAAGTATGGCCATTATCACTACTACTATTTAATATTGTATTAGAAATCTTAGCTTCAGCAACAAGAGAGGAAAAAGAAATTGAAGAAATTAGAATTGGGAAGAAGGAAACAAAACTCTGACTCTTTGCAGATGAAAAATCATCTAAAAAACTACTAGGAGGAAGCTAGGTGGCACAGTGGATAAAGCACAAGCCCAGAAGTCAGGAGAACCTGAGTTCAAATCCAACCTCAGACACTTAATAATTACCTAGCTGTGTGACCTTGGGCAAGTGATTTTAACCCCATTGCCTTGCCAAAAAAACCCCAAAATAAACAAAAAATTACTAGAAATATTTAACATCTTTTGCAAAGTTGCAGGATATAAGATAAACCCCCATAAATCCTCAGCATTTTTCTTTATTAATAGCAAGATGCAGCAGAAGAAGCTAGAAAGAGAAATTCCATTTAAAGTAACTTTTGTTAATATAAAACACTTGGGAATCTATCTGCCAAGGCAGACTCAGAAACTTTATGAAAACAACTACAAAACAATTCTTACACAAATAAAATTAGAACTAAATAACTGGGTAACTATCATCTGGATAGGCCTAGCTAATATAATAAAGGTGGCAATTCTACTTAAATTAATCTTCTCATTTAAATCCTTAACAATCACATTTCCAAAAAATGACTTTAATGTGCTTGAAAAAAATTGCAACTAAATTCATATGTAGAAACAAAAAGTCAAGAATGTCAAAGGATTCAATGAAAAAAAAAGTACAAAGAATGTGACTTAGCCTTACTGGATCTAAAATTATTTTATAAAATATCAGTCATCAAAACAGTCTAGTATTGGTTAAGAAATAGAGAGGTGGATCACTGGAATAGATTAAGTGCAAAAGAGACAGCAAGAAACAAGTATGGAATCTGCTGTTTGATAAACCCAGAGTTCAGCTTTTGGGATAAAAACTCTCTTTGATAAAAACTGATGTGAAAATTGGAAGTTAGTATGGCAGAAACTGGGATTAGACCAACATCTCATACCCCATACCAAGACAAGATGAAAATGGGTACAGGATTTAGGCATAAAAGACAATATTATAAACAAACTACAAGATCAAGGAAAAGTTTACTTTCAGATCTATGGAAAGGGAAGCAGTTTATGACCAATGAAGTTATGGAGAACATCATTAAAAACAAATTAGATGGGGTGGCTAGGTGGTACAGTGGATAGAGCACTGGCCTTGGAATCAGGAGTACCTGAGTTCAAATCAGACACTTAATAATTGCCTAGCTGTGTGACCTTGGGCAAGCCACTTAACCCCATTGCCTTGCAAAAACTAAAAAAAAAAAAAAAACTAAAAAAAACACAAATTAGATATCTGATTACATTAAATTAAAATACTTTCACACAAACAAAAGCACTGTAACCAAGATCAAAGAAATGTAGCAAATTGGGAAACAATTTTTACATCTAGTCCTGACAGAGGATTCATTTCTAAAATATATAGGGAACTGAGTCAAATTTATAAAAATAACCATTCCCCAATTGGCAAATTGGCAAAAGATATGCAATGGTAATTTTTAGATGAGGAAATCAAAGCTAACCATAGTCATACAAAAAAAAAAATTGCTCTAAATCATTACCGATTTGAGAAATGCAAATTAAAGCAGCTCTGAGGTACCATCATACAACTATTAAATTGGCCACTATGATCAGAAAGGACAATGTTCAATGCTGGAAGGGATGTGGAAAATCTTTAACACTATTACATTGTTGGTAGAGCTGTGAAGTCATCCAATCTTTCTGGAGAGCAATCTGGAATTATTCTAAAAAGCAATAAAAATGTGCATACCCTTTGTTCCACCAATTCCACTACTGGGTCCATACCCTGAAGAGATCATGCAAAAAGGTAAAAACATTACTTGTACAAAAATATTCATAGTATCCCTGTTTGTGGTGGCAAAGAATTGGAAATTGAATGAATGTCCATCAATTGAGGAATGGCTGGACAAATTGTGGTATATGTATGTCATGGAACACAGTTGTCTTACTAGAAAGCAGGAAGGATGGTAATTTGGAGAAGCCTGGAGGGATTTTCATGAAATGATGGTCAGTGAGATGAGCAGAACCAGAAGAACACTGTATACCCTAACAGCAAAATGGGGATAATGATCAATCTTAATTGACTTGTTCATTCCCGCAATACAATAACCAGGGACAATTTTAGATCATGACAGAGAATACCATCTGTATCCAGAGAAAGAACTGTGGAGTTTGAACAAAGACCAAAGTCTATTACCTTCATTTTTTTAAAGTGTCTTATGTACTACATAATTTTGCTTCCACTAATATTTTATATTCTCCTCAAGAAGATGATTTTTCTCCCAAAATATTTAATTTCAATCAATGTATGATATGGAAACAATTTAAAGATTAACAGATTGCCTTCTGTGGGAGGGATGGGGGGCAGGAAGGGCAGGTGGGGGAAAATTGTAAAATTCAAAACCTTACAGAAAATCATAGATAGAAACTACTATTTCATATAATTGGAAAACAAATAAAATATTAAAAAAGATAAAGAAAGAAAAGGTGTCCTAAAAATGGTTTACTTCACCTAACCTAAGCCTATTCTGCTTCCTGCACAAGAGGCAGGGATCTTACCTAATGGCTGAAATAAAGGAAAAAAAAAAGAATATGTAATTTTTTGCAAGGTGATTTTTACTCACCAATGGCACATGGAATATATGCATCTGTATGGACAACAAAATTCTGTTACTCCTGAAAACTATTCAGATCTATTTACAAGAGAACTTAGCAAATAAATCCAAATAACAGCTCTGACTGAACAAAGGTAGCTAAATTAAAACTAGCCCACCAAAGCCAGAGCTGGAGCATTCATTGTGAAAGAGTTCTGTAAAGATGTTATAGATTTGACAATCAAATTTAATCTAATCAACAAAGTTGTATGCCTCCCAAAAAGAGAGAACTATAGAATCATAACAATATGATTGCCTCTTTCAAGAAAGCACCTTGCCACCATCTTCAAAGTATATGTCCCCACAAGAATGGACTTTGGTGAAGTCAAACAAAAATTTTATGAAGACCTAGAGACTCTCACCACTGATGTACCAAATTGGGATATGTTTATAATTTGAGGTGATGATAATGCTAAAGAAGGCACAGATTATTAGACATGGTAAGGAGGACTTGCAGGAATGGAAAAATAAACAGCAGCAACAATGGTCATTTATTACCAAAGACTTATTTGTCTCAGTACTTTCTTATCACCAACACTGTCTTCTAGTTACCTAAATTCAATGAAACTTCATGGATGCACCCTCATAGCAAGCCTTGATGCTTAATATAATTGTAAGAAGAGACCGATAGGATGTGACAAAGGCAATAAATGACACAAAGTTCTTGATAAATCATAGACTTGTCCTTGTGATGTATGAAATATTTAAGAGATAATATCTGCATAATTAGTCATTTCATTAATTATTGCTAGCGAATAAAAGGATGGTCATATGGCCTATTTTCCTAAAACAAAGATGAATCATAGAGGCCTGGGAAGAATGGTTGTTCCCAACAGATTGCAATCTACTCTTGTTAACAATTAATGAAATATTGAACAATATAATGAGAGGAAGATCTATTCTAATGAGGGACTGGGGACCATGATTTGGATTATATCTTTCTCTTACTCCCAGACAACCTTCAACCTGGGCAATCTATCAACCTGGGCATCACCATCCTAATCTATGTGAGTAGAATTTGTTGGGACAGAATTGACCTAGATAAGACTCTCTTTGTAAGATTTTCTAGTTAAATGGAGTAATGATTCTGCTCAGATAACATTCCACTTAGATGGGGTAAATGTGGGGACAGGATCAGAGATTGACTTTGAATGAAGTAATAAAAAATAAAATTATTAATCTCAATTAGTAATTGGTGATTTGCATTCAACAAAAGCATTACCCCCTCCAAGGCAAGACAATTATCAGAAGACAATATCAACTGATTTGGCTGCTTCTTAATGTGTGAACAGTCTATTGCTAACTTGCAGGGAAAGCTGAGTCTCATGATTTGTTAAAAATGAAACAGAAAAAAGAGTGGACAACTTTTAGAGATTTTGTGTACAGCACTAGAATATTTGTAAATACCAACATTGGTTTTGACAAAAAAAAAAAAGATGGAGAAATTCAGAAACTGCTATGTGAGAAAAATGAGAACTTCATAGGTTTTTTACTAAGGCTGTATGTAGTCTGTCTATTGTTATGAAGCTAAGATTTAACTCCATCAAAATTAAAGTACATGAGAAACTTAGGGAAATACAGGATTTTTGATTCAATAAGAAGGCAGATGCTAGTAAGTTTTACACCAATTATAACAATTCAAAGTGTTTTTATAATACCTTGATGACTATTTATGGATAAAGGACCCATAATGTATCTGAGTTATTTAGAACTGTTGGAGCCACATTGATTGGTGATAAGGAAATAATCCTGGAGAGATAGGCTAGTGCACTTGCCTAATGCTCTCAACAAATTGTCATCAACCAATTCTGAAGCCACTGACCTTTCACCTCCGGTTGAAGTCAAATCCTCACTAGCCAAACTTCCAATTGAATAAGAGATTTTGAATGCCATTATATGACTCTTGTGTGGCAAAAGCACTGGTCCTCATTCTATTTCAACTGAGATTTACAAAGCAGATGAATCATACCTCATAAAAGATGTTTACAGAAATCTTCTATTTATATGGCAAAATAAGTTAGCCCCCAGGAGTTCAAGAAAGCTTCTACTGAGGCTGTATATAAAGGAAGAGAAAGTAAATTCTCCAGTGAAAATCATTAAGGGGTCTCTCTCAGTTATTGCCAGGAAATTCTTGCCAAAGTCCTCCTTAATCATCTGATCATTTGCCTAGAAGATTGTCATCTGCCTGAGAGTCAGTGTGACTTCAGAAAAAGGCAACAAATGGTCAATATGGTGTATTCCAGGAGCAGAAGAGAGGGCTGTATACAATATTCATTGATCTAAGACTTTTGATACTGTCAGTCAAAATGGCTTAAGAAAATAACGACAAAATTTGGCTGACTAGAGTTCATTAAAACCATATCCCAGTTTTATGAGGACATGTTTGCATGGATTTCGAATGATGGACAAAAATCTTGAGCTTCCCCAGTCATCAGTGGAGTGAAGCAGGGTGTGTGTGTGTGTGTGTGTGTGTGTGTGTGTGTGTGTGTGTGTGCTTACTTTCATGTCATTTAACATGATACTTTCTATGATATTGTCACATGCCTTCAACAAGGATGAAAATGGTAATGAGGGCAGCTACCTCAGAGATGGTTTTTTAATCATGAAAATTCTCCAAGTCAAGACCAAAATGGAGGGAGAGTTGGTGCATCACTTTTTGTTAGCAGGTAATTGTGTACTTAATGTAGCCTCTGTGACTGAGATAAAACAAATTATGAATTGATTCTCAATTGCTTATGCTAATTTTGACCAGTCAAGTAAACAGAAGTTCTTTACTAGCCAAAACTTTACCATCCATAGGTAGAAACATCAATCACATTAAATTGAGTATTTGTTTTTAGGGTTTTTATTTTGCAAGGCAAATGGGATTAAGTGGCTTGCCCAAGGCCACGCACCTAGGTAATTATTAAGTGTCTGAGACCAGATTTGAACCCAAGTACTCCTGACTCCAGGGCCAGTGCTTTATCCACTGCACCACCTAGCAGCCCCAATTGAGTATTTTTTGATGGTATGGATAAGGTCACTTACTTTTCAGAGATGAATGGTCAGATTGACAAACATTGCATGAACTAATTGAGTGTTTGATGGATTCTGATGGAAAGCATAGAGATAAGAGATATTAATTTTTCTATCAGATTGAATTGTCTAAGGAATATTCCAAAGTCACCTGCAAGATAAGGTAATACAGCATTTAGGTAATTTCTCAGATTGACCTGCCAATGCTTCAAATTCTAATGGAGAGAATATAACTTCAATAGGATAGCCACATTTTTTGAATGCCAAACCTACATTTGCCTAAAGACAAGAACTCACACAAGGCAATTGCCCACATGGAGGTCAGAAGAAGCAATACAAGAACCCTACTGAGGTCACCCCAGGAACTTTAAAATCTATCGTGAGACATGAGAAACAATTGGCACAGGACTGCTCAGCAAGTCCTGCTCACATCTGCACAGGTGGTGTGTTACTCAAACACAAATCTGCAAATTTAGTCATCTGTCAAATATTTATATGAATTATTTGGGCTAAAATGTTCTGAGCTCATATCGGTCTGATCAGCCAGAGTTGACCAAAGGATACCTTGACCTTTACATAATGGTGTCATTTTGGATCTCTTTGATCTTGAGACTTTAAATATAAAGGACAACAACCAATATACTTATATCTTTGGAAAGGTCATTTTTCTTGTCTATTTGAATTAGTTTCATATACATTTTTGAGTAGTATATTTTTTTTTATCCATATGCACATTTATATCTTTAAGTTACAAAATTGTCTTCAACCCTCTCTTCCCACCCCGCCTCCCCTCAATGACAAACTGTCAGGTTAGCATTGTACATACATATTTTTGATAAACATGTTTACAGATTAGTCATTTTCGGTATGAGGAATTAGAAACAAGGGAAAAAAGATACATAAGAAAATTTTATAAAATATTTATCAGATTTTGAAGGCTTGTTTTTGTTTTGTTTTGTTTTTCTTCCTCTGGTTGGGGATAACATTGTCCATAGCTGGTCTAATACACCATCCTAGCTCTCTGAACTGCTGAAAGGAGCTATTTCCAACAAAGTCGATCATCTCACAATGTTGTTGTTACATATATTTTGTGAATATAAACTTTATCAGTAAACTTGCTGCAAACTTTTTTCTAGTTATATGATTCCCTATCAATTTTAATTTTGTTGTTTTTGCTTTTGTACTATTAATTTTTATAGTATTTTCCTTTGATACAGATACCTAATTGAATAGCAACTCATTCTATATTCTTAATTGTGTTAGTTGTTTGTTTTTCACTCTGTCTCTTTGATAGTAACATTTTATAACTAAATTTTGTTTCATTTTAGACATTAGTTTTATATTTATTGTGAAATGTTAGGTAAATATACATTTTATGCCAAGTGACTTTCAAATGTACTCAATAGTTTATTTTTTGACAAATAAGAGTTGGGCTCTTTGGGTTTCTCAAACCACAAAGCTGCTGTATTTGTTTGCTTTTACTTTAAGTACTTCATCTGCTCTACTAATCTATTTTTAGGTCAGCTAAAAGTTCCAGTGGATAGAGTGTTGGGCTTGGAGTCAGTCGTCCTAATAGAAGTATTTTATATTCTTAAAATATTTATCCATTCTCTTAAGTTATAAAATCTACCTTAAGTCAATCAACCTCAGAAAAATAGCAAGTATTCTAGTACTTGCAGTGTGGATAGTAAATCTTTGGTCTTTTGTAGATCATATAATTGTTGATGAGGTACCTAAGACTCAATTCTGTCATATATTATTTATTTTGTTCATTGATCAAGTCTCTCTCTCTCTTTCTCTCTCTCTCTCTCTCTCTCTCTCTCTCTCTCTCTCTCTCTCTGTCTGTCTCTGTCTCTGTCTCCCTGTCTGTCCCTCTCTCTCTCTTTCACTTGGAGATATGAATATTAACTTGGAGATGCAGCATGTGCCAAGGATCAGAAAATAGTACATGCTGGAGATTATGGTGTAAAGAGTCTGGCATATAAGGAAAGGGCTGTTAGGAAGGGTTTTAAATGCCAATTAGAGGAGTTCCCATCTGATCCTTCAGGTAATAAGTGATTGGAGTTTATAGTGGGAGAAGAGGGAAATGGTCAGACATTTGTTTTATAAAGACCAGTTTGACAGGTGAGAGAAAGATCCACTGAAATGATAAGAGACTCAAAGCTGGAAAAACAACCAGCAGGCAACCATAAGATTCTGTTTTGAGGTGATGAAGACCTAACAATAATGAATTTTCATATGAGCTATTGCTAAAGGAAGGGATAATTTCAACTTCTAACATCTATATTTTCCACCATGCCAACAATTGTGAATTTGTACAAAATCATTTTATTACTTCAAGTCTATAGAATCCTGAAGTACAATCATTATTATTTGTTTTCTTCTTTTATAAAACTTTGATCTCATTGTTTTAGATGCATTCTCCATTGGTGCATATTGTATTATGAGCTATTCATGCGTACTCTTTCACTGAAGTCCTTATCTGTGAGTTTCATTTTGATATTTAATAGAGAGGAAAAGTCTTTTTTTTCCTTTCTTTTTTCTTTTTTTGAAATAGTTTCTTTATTTTGTTTTACAATTTACCCCCATTCTTGCTTCCTTTCCCCCACTCCCAACAGAAGGCATTCAGTTAGTCTTCACTTTGGTCCCATTGATCTCAGTTGAATGTGATGACAGAGAACTCATATCCTTAAGGAAGAAAAATAAAGTATGAAATAGTAAAATTACATAATATAACAGGTTTTTGTTTCCTAATTTGAAGGTAATAGTCTTTGGTCTTTGTTCAAAGTCCATAATTCTTTCTCTGCATACAGATGGTATTCTCCATTGCAGATAGCCCAAAATTGTCCCTGTTGTTGTTCTGATGGAATGGGCAAGTCCATCAAGGTTGATCATCACCCCCATGTTGCTGTTAAGGTGTACAATGTTTTTTTAGCTCAGCATCAGTTCATGCAAATCCTTCCAAGCTTCTCCAAATAACCATCCCTCCTGCTTTCTAGTAAGACAATTGTGTTCCATGACGTACATATACCACAGTTTGTTAAGCCATTCCCCATTTGAATGTCACCTAATTTCCAATTTTTTGCCACCACAAACAGGACTGCTATATATATTTTTGTAGAAGTGATGATTTTAGCCTTTTTCATCATCCTGTCAGGGTATAGACCGCGTAGTGGTATTGCTGGATCAAAGGGTATAAACATTTTTGTTGCCCTTTGGGCACAATTCCAAACTGCTCTCCAGAAAGATTGGATGAGTTCACAGCTCCACCAACAATGTATTAGTGTCCCAGATTTCCCACATCCCTTCCAACAATGATCATTGTTCTTTCTGGTCATATTGGTCAGTCTGAGAGGTGTGAAATGGTATCTCAGAGATACTTAATTTGCATTTCTCTAATAGGTAATGATTTGGAGCAATTTTTCATATGACTATGGATGAGCAAAAGTCTTTTTTTATGTTCCTATTATCCTTGCTTTAGCTATATAACCATCTCTTTTCCTTTTGTAGTCTTTTTCTAATCTAGTTTTCTAGCCTTGTGTTTGAGAAACCCAAACAGCCCAACTCTTATTTGTAAAAATATAAACTAATGAATATGCTTGAAAGTCATCTGTCATAAAATATATATTTACCTAACATTTCACAATACATATTAAAAATAAGCTCTAAATGAAACAAAAAGATATAAAATGTTACTATCAAAGAGGAAAGAGTGAAAAATAGTCTTTATTTATCTATTAATTCATTCAACATGCATATATCCATACCTACAAGAAAGTACCTATGTTAATAAAGGAAGATATGACAAAAAAGTAAAAAAGATCCCTGCTCTCAAGAATCTCTCATTCTATTAAAGAATCAAGTTCCTCATTTATCAGTTTGAATTTATCCTTTCTTTGGATGGCAGCAACATATATGTCTTTTTACTCTTCTTTTTGTGTTTAAAAATAGTTTGTGTGTCACTAATATGTTCTGTAGTTACTTAGATGGAGGTATAATTTTTCTATATTCCTTGAAACACTGAGCTTAATATTCTGACTTAAAAGTGCAAAAATCTTATCTTCAGTCCTTTAAAGAAAAAAAATAGACTTCATTGTATTTAGTTTGTAGAGATTTTAATATTCTCTTAAAAATAGGAAATTCTCTCAAATATTTAATATTGATTTAAAAGCTAATTTTTTCCTTTACTTGAAATAGCCTGAAATAAATATGACTTTGTCAACTTAAGTCATATTTCAAGTAAAGGAAAAATTTCCTTTTTACATTAATATAAAATAAGACATTTGAGAGAGTTTTCTATTTTAAAGAGAAATTTAGCAGAAAGATTTAAAAATATCAAAATTTCCACAAAATATGCATTTTAATTATTTGACTACAGCTAAGCAGAATGACAAAGAATTCCATTTAAGCAATTCAAACTAATATTTTACAGAAAAGATAAGTAATGCAATTCACACAGCAATAGAAGTGATTTACAACCCTTAGGCATACAAATATGAAACTGAAGTAGATGCCTATCTGGGAGGTAGAATAATTCAGGGATGTCTTTTTGGCACATTTTAGGGCCATTATTTCTGATTCCTCCCCATTTGATTCCATTAGTAAAGTAAAATTCACTTTGTGTTAACACATTTAACAAGGCGGAAACCACTGAGGGGAGTGAGATGTAAATACAAGCCATCTGGGCCCAGTGATATTTTCTAAATAATTTCCCCCATAGTTGTAGTCAGTGAAGGAAGGTAATTGCATGTATTGCTATGGCATCTTTGCAAACTCTCCTGAATGAGAATAATCATAAAAGAAGCCCATCACTCTGGCTCTTCTTTGTTTTGAATAGTCTTAGAAAAGAATATAGATTTGAATGTATATTTTTGACCCAATATGAAAAAGAAAAAAAAAATGAAAATTCAGATGCCTGCCATTCTGGTCATATTTTTAGAATGTGTTTGCTCCAAATCTGGTGAGGCACTTCAGTCCTGTGGTGTTTCAGGTTATCAAATTGCACTGACATGACATTTCAGTAATGCATTCTGGAAGGAATAGTGGGGGGGGGCAGGGATGCAGAATTGTGCTGAATGTCTAGGAGAGTGGGAGAAAAAAAAGGAGTAAAAATTAAATAGACTCAATATAGACAAATGACAGGAATATGAAATAATATGCTACGGGCTAAACTGTGTGCTGGCAATTCCATCTCTGGCAGTCAACTTTTAATTCCATCTTCCCTGAGGTACTGAGTGACCAAGGGGCTGCTTCTTTAACATAGGTTATAAGGAAATGAAACATTAAGCTAACTTTCAGGGTAGACATTGGAAAAATTTTATATGAATAAAATTATTTCTTTCCCTTTTGAGAAACTGATTTTCTATATGAACCTTCCTCACATAAATATGGACAGTAAAAATTGAATGGGACGAGAAAGAGTAGGGAATCTCTAAAAACAGAATAAATAAACAACCAAAACAAATGAAAGTAAGCAATATGTTTTCCTCCCACTTCATTCTAATTTCTTTCTATTTAAAGATACTGGATCAGAAATGGTAGTGAAACTTACTTCACTTTAGACATGTATTTGCAAGCCTTCAATAGAAGACATTGTTAATATTTTGCCTGTCTCATTGAGGGCTAGGTCTACATGATTTCCTGATTGTGTTCAATATTTATTGCAAATTCTATAAGGACACTGAGAAGCATGTTTTTGAGAAATGCAAAGAAAACAAGTACTAATATAATGGAATTTTTCAGTCTTCACTGTTTTCTTTCATTTGAAGGAGAACAAAATTGAAAAGATACATCACCATTTGAAGTAGTTTTCAAAGTAATAGTTATTTTCATCCTCTCCTCTTGCTCATTATCTGAGGCATTTTTTTTAACTTTGCTATTTGCTTAATCCAGTGTTGTATTTATACATCAACTTGGTTTCTGGGTTAATACCTTGCTTGGTTGTAATTGTTTAATATAGATGGTCATTTTTCAATGACAAATGAGATTATACAAAGTGCTTTAGAAATATTAAGGTGCTTTAGAAATTTCAGTGATGAAGATGATGACCTTTTTCTATATGGATTGAAAAACTGGAATAGTCAATAACTGCTGACTTTAAAGGTATGAAATGAATTCCTATCTAACTGCTGATGCATTTTGTCTGCGAGTCCTTGGGCAAGCCTCTTCCACTCTCAGTGACAATAGGATCTCTATTAGACTATATATATTGAAAAGAAGAAATAGTTCTGCAATGATGAAAGCAATTTGTGTAAAAGGAGATCGCCTATGCCAAGAATCAAGGAAACACAGATCAACTCTCCAATCCTCTCCCCTCAAAAAAGTAAATAAATTGAGTGATATATTAGGCATATTTAGACTTCTTTAATTTTCAATTAGTAAAATGACCAAACTACAATTTAAATCTACTACAAATCAATGTTGGTGTACAGAACATAGCAAAATGGTTAAAAAATACTTCAGAATTATAAAAATTCTATTCTTTCATAGTACATAGTATCAACATTTTTCCTATTCTATTTTTATAATTTTTTTCTAATCTCTTTCTTTTCTGTCTAGCTCTTAATTATTTTCTATCTAGATACATTTAGTAACATCTATGCATACCAATATCAATTAATTTCATGTTTTCTAAAGATGCATTCATAAGACCGAGATGTACCTTGGTGCTGTTTAACCATTTGAGTCTTATATCAGTCACTTCATGATCCCCTTTGGTGTTTTGCTTGCATAGCAAAACTTTTGATTCCTTCTCCAGTTCTATTTGCAGATGACAGAACTAAGGCATACAGGTTTAAATGACTTATCGAGGGTCACACAGTGAGTGTAATTGAGGCTAGATTTGAACTCAGATCACCCTGTCTCCAGGTCCAACTCTCTCCACTGCACCATCTAGCTGCGCAAGGAGTATCTCACAGGATAGATAATTGAAAATATTCAGGTTATAGTGGAGGAAAGATATGGAGAGAATTAAACTTACTTTTGTAATGTCATGCAGTTAGCAAATAATAGAGCCGGAATTCAAACTCAGGTTCTGTGACTCCAAATTCGTCCCTCTTTCTAGAATCACCCAAATAAAAAGGTCATCAGTATATGGGAAATAGTTTAATGAAAAAGTTTACTTATCACAAATAAAAATTAGTGAAAATACCTTTCATGAAATGTGGTGTTGGTGCTGTTAGAGTTTCTGGGAAGTAGGGTATGGGAGGACATTAATTACAGGACTTATCACATCAATACACAAAGTGCTTTATTCTCCACTGAGGACAACCCAGGGTGCAGGTCAATCATGAACTTTAGAAAATAAACTATACAAAAATGTCTTTTAGCTTAAAAGGTCTACAAAAATTATTATTTTTTGATGACAGCTGTGTCAATTGAAATATTTGCCTTGAAAAACTTTTCTCCTAATAAAAAGAGTACTTCTTCTTTGATCAAAGGTACATATTCATGATACTATGCCCTATAAAGAGGTAGATGCTTGGGTTGGGAAGAGATAACCAAAAAGAAACTGAAAACAAAATTTGGAGAAATATTACTATGGAAATACAGCCTTATGCACACTGCTCCTGAACTATCAAAATTTCTTCTGTGTCTCAAGGAATTTAAAAAGATAGTTGACTACCTTCTGGGTCAAGGCCAAGAATGATCTATTTTTACACTGAAGGAGAAAGAGCAGCAGCAGTAGTGGTTATAGTAGTAACAGTAGTAGCAGCAGTAGCAAAAATAATAATGATAGCAGTTGTAGTTATAGTAACAGAAGTAAGGGTGGAGTATTGGTAGTAACAATAGAAGCTTTAGTAATAGTAATAATAGTAACAATATTAGTAGTAGCATTAGTAGTTCTCATAGAAAAAGTTGCAGGAAAAGTAATAAAAATAGTAGCACTAGAAATTATAGTAGTATTAGCAGTAGTAATTGAAGTAGCAAGACAGGAGTATGTACTATTGTATATATAATGTATTAAAAATAACAGCATTTGTAGTAGCAGTAGCAGTAGTAGTAATAGCACTAGAAGTTGGTGATGATAGGTGGTTGTGGTGGTAGCAGTGTTTAGTAAAGCCCTCATGTGTGGCAAGGGTATCCCTAACCTTGGTATGGGGTTATAATCTTGTGACTCAAAGGCAGGAAGTTGAATATTTCTAGATTCTCCTTTCTCACCCTTCTTCACAGGAGAATATAATTTTCTTTGAGTCAGAGGCCACACTTCTCTCCTCAGAGAGAAAGTTAGAAATATACTTAGTTACTCCTTTAAATATTGTCAATTGAATACAAGTGAAATTTTGATGTTGTTTCATTATTGGAGGGAAATAAAACCCCTACTTTATATCCAAGACTTAAGTCTTTTCTCATTAAATACCAATTCCACAATGAACACTCACATAACAACTATAAAATAAATTTACTTTATAAAAATCAGTAGCAAAACAAATATCAGAGAAATAAATCATAGGAAAAATATATATTATAATATACATATATATATATATATATGGAGAGAGAGAGAGAGAGAGAGAGAGAGAGAGAGAAAGAGAGAGAGAGATTTATATCAGACAAAACAAAGTAAAAATACTTTCCCATGGGAAAGAGATAACTCAGCTCCACCAAGAGCCAGAGAGTGCAAGATATCAACTATGTTGGAATTCCCTCAAGTATATTATATCAAGATGGAGATGACAACCAGTTCCTCTCATTTTTTTCCCAGAGCCTTTTCCTGCAGCAACTGTTAGACAGTTCATCTCCCTTCTGGAGGTGGGAAAAAGGCTGAATATAGTGAAGTTTTCAGTTTTGACAAATTTTCCTCCATCCCTCACACAGAGCAGAACATTCGTCTCCACAAATGAGAGAGAACCTTACTGATGGGTTTTGGCACTAGTTACTGTAATAATAGTAAAATATCAACAGTAAAAGTAATAATAGTAATTTGTCCATATGTATATTTATACATATATATTAAGGTTTTTTTTTCCTCTCAGTACCTCTCTGTCTGTTTTTTTCTTACCCTCATTCTGTATGGAGGGAGAGAGAGAGAGAGAGAGAGAGAGGGAGAAATTGGACCTCCCAGCAGTCAGAACTTTCTTCCACCACCCAGCACTCTACCTCTTTTCTTCCATGCTGAGCTATTTTTAGCTATAGTCTTCTCTTAGTGTCTTGTCACTCCAACTACCAGTCATTCTCAATTCCTTTTTATCTTGAAAGTTGAGCCAAACACTCACTCAAGGTCATACTTGAGCAAGCAAGCAATTAGATTAGATTAAATGATAAAAGTCAAAATGTTCCCCTCTTTTACCATAACAAATGATACTTCAATCAATTCTCAGTCTATACAAATAGATAAATACTTTCAGAAATTAGCTAAATTCTTCCCTCTTTGGTTTTCCAACTGAAATGTGGAGTAGCAGATTCTCCATTCAAAAATTTAGTATATATTTCAATCTTTGCCCTGGAAATTTTGAGAAAATTTCTTAAATAAAGATTAATTTTAATTAACTTCTAAGTCTACCTAAACATGGATAGGAAGTTGAGATGTGAGGGCAGCAGCCTTCAAAAAGAATATTTCCGGGGGCGGCTAGGTGGTGCAGAGGATAGAGCACTGGTCTTGGAGTCGGGAGTACCTGAGTTCAAACCTGAACCTCAGACACTTAATTACCTAGCCGTGTGGCTTTGGGCAAGCCACTTAACCCATTGCCTTGAAAAATTTTTTAAAAAAAAGAATATTTCCTCAATAAAGCATTTTTGGAGGGGAAAACCAGCAAAATAATCACCTTGAGACTAGAGGGTTCTCAATAAACAGTGTTTTGGAAGAGTTTATTTTTGCTCTGACCTCTAACTTTCCAGTTAGAAAGGAGAAGAAATGGAGGAGCTTAAAGCAATAATGATGGAATTTCTAGTGAGTGGCTAATCCTGGAGGATGCTCATGGAGTATCTATTTTTCACTGAATCAAAACCAAGCCAAGAAGCTGGAGGAAATGCATCTCCTAGCCCTTAATAATGGGGTTTGCCCTGCTCCTCTTTGGGAAGTTCTCTTTCATTCTTACAGCAAAACCCATACCCTATAATCTTATAAAATTGACTGGGAGGAACTCAGAAAATTTTATCATGAATACCTTTTGCCAAGTCTCATTACAATAAAATTGAACAGTGACAGAGAGATTGGAATAAATGTGGAGTATCTAGTCAAACTTCCTCTCACCTGATAAAGTGATTTTCCAAAAGTGCCGGTTCAACTATGTCACTTCCACATTCATTAAACTCCACTTCCTCTCTATTTATTGCTTCCAAAAATAAATATAAAATCCTCTGTTTGACTTTTAAAATCCTACATAATCTAGCCTACCTTTCCAGTTTCTTTATACCTTATATCCCCATTCACATATTTTATGATCCAGTAATAATGCCATCTCTGCTAGATACTCAATAGTCGGATTGAATATTTTTACTAGCTGCTCCCAAAACTTGTAATTGCCTCGGTCCTAACCTCAGCATCCTGGATTCTATACCTGCCTTCAAGTCGTAAATAAATTCACCCTTTCTTCAAGAAGTCTTCCCAATCATCTTTCCTTTGAGCTGATAACCAATTTTTCTGGTCTAAATCTGGTTTGTTTATTTTCTTGGTATATATTATTTGCATTATTTTTTCCATTAGCTCCTCAAGGTCAGAGAATGTTTTTGCTACTCTTTATATTCTAGCACTTACAAAGCTCCTGAAACATAAGGCACTTTGATAAACGCTTATTCACTTGACTAGTCTTGATTATCTCCCTAACTGCAATTTGCAAATTTATTTTTCCTTTCTTTTAATATAGCACAAGCTGTTTCTGTATCTTATATCACCTTCTATATGTTATATCTGTGCCAGTCTCCTCTCCTCCAAAACAAGATCCTAAAAGTTCTAGGATTAACAGACATGATTGAAACTTTGCAAGGATATAAATACCAACAAGAGAGTAAGAGGAATCAATGGGAGGTCAATCAGTCCACCAGTGTTTAGTAGTGCAGTTCGGTGGATAAAGTAGCAAGCCTGGATAAGGAAGGCTCATTTTCCTGAGTTTAAATCTGGTCTCAGACACTTACTAGGTATGTGACCTTGGGTAAGTCACTTAATTGTTTGCCTCAGTTTCCTCATCTGTAAAATGATCTAGAGGAGAAAATAATAAACAGCTTCAAAATCTTTCTCAAGAAAATCCCAAATGAGGTCACAAAGTCAGACAATACTGAAATGATTGAAGAAATAACAACCATTTTCAAGGTACTGTGATAAATCAGAAGAGTATCAAGAAAGGTAAAAATAGTTACTGTCATCAAGGAGATGACTTTCATTAAGAAGAAATATATGTGTGTGTGTGTATATAGGTATATGCTAAATCAATGTAGAGATAGAATTATTTGGGAAAGAAGACACTGAGATTTGAGGGGATAACTGCAGGCCTCATGTGGAAGGTATCTTAAACCTATATTTGTTACTAAATAAAAGGGGGCCTCACCAAAATAACAATAAAGGCTCTTCATTCAATAGGTAAGGAATCAGACATTCAAAGAGAAGTTAATTCATAGCACTAGAGAATGTCAAAAGTGGGATTCAAGTCTAAGCTTCCAAAGTTTCTATAGAGTTCAATCTATACTAGGCTAAACAGAAAAATGCTCTTGGGTGATGATCAAAGTACCAAGCATTTTCCTTCGTTTTAAAACTGTGTTTTAGGGAATATCTACAGGGAAGAGCAATTTTCCAGATAAAATATGTTTCTACAAGCAAGTGTTTTATTTGGCAGCATCCTAATGACCCAAATACAGATTTTCACAGAGAAGTGCTTATTTTACTGGTAAAGGTTTTCAAATGCCAGTATGTATTTCCATCTTCAAAGCAAAGTAAACATTTGCTGTTAATGGATATTTACTAACACTTTCATAACTGTTTTCAAAGACTAATATCCATCTATTATTTCCTTGAGTAGTCTCTCCACACACACACACACACACACACACACACACACATACACACAAACACACATACCACAGAGACACACACAGATATAGAACACCATCAGAGCATTTACTTTGATGATGCTACATATACACATACACACACAAATATAAATACATAATACCTTATATGTATAAATGTGTGTGTGTATATATATATATATATATATATGGTATTGTCAAAATAAATGTGTGTATTTGACATATTTTGCTGTTGCTTGTCCTTTCTTTTCAAAGAGAACCAATGATATCACAGGGTGAGATCTTGACAGCATGTTAACTAAATTTATGTAACGAAGAGTTGCACAAATTTGTAAGCCTCACTCTCTCTTCCAGAGTCACTCAGAGTCCAATGGTGCAAAACAAAAGTCAAAATGATTCACACTGGTCTGGGATTACATCTTTGATGTCTAACCAAGCTTTCAGTGCTTCAGAGTGCTGGCTTCAATTCTCTCATGGTCACTAGAACAGTCTTTTCTAATTTGCTCATTCCACTGGGGGAAGTCTTCACAAGTTTTGGGTAGACATCTCCCTCAGTTACCAGTGATTTTTTGCCACCTGTCAGTTATCCTCAACCTGCTTAAGCTAATCTGTTAAGCTGGTTTTCTCAGGGCATAGCTACTTCTCATACTACAGCTTCTTGGAACTATGGGTTACAACCCCCCTCATACACACACACGCACATACATATATACATACATACATACATAATTTCATATGAACTATTTTACATTGAGAGAAAATCCAGCATAAAAAATCTGGTCACATTACTAGGATGAACTGGATCTTATCATTGACACATACTGACTGTGTGAATCAGAATTTTAAATTCTTGATATCTTTAACAATTCTTTAATGCTGTTAAATGCACAAAAAGTTCCTTACCAGAGATTCACTATGCCAAACAACTTACACAATAGTCCCTATGCCTAAATTCTAAGCATTCTCTCTCTAAAAAGTGAACCTTTATCTCTATCTATCCATCTCTCTATTTCTCTATCTCCCTTTATCTATCTACACATATATATGTATATGTATGTTTATATATATATATATATATATATATATTAGTAGCAAGGTAAAGGCTTTTAAATAATGAAATATTGAAATGCATCTGTGATCTTATCAATATAGATGATCTATTCAACTATACAGATTCTCTATATGAATATTAATCTTGTGAGACTTTCATTAATGTCTTTCCAAAGATTACTACCGAGAATTCATCCCAGATGCTGAAGATTTCCTTGCTTTTTCTTTAGAAAGCGAAGAAATCAATAGAACTGGGGAACTTTAATCTGTTATCTATCCCTCTTACCATGTGATCAAACCACCTTTTTCAGATATTCATTTTTTGATGATCTCCTTTGTTCTTGTTCTTCATTCCGTCGATGTCCTTAAGTCTTTCTCTTTATCAGGTTCTGATCAAGGTACTACATATACAAATGCCAAAAATGAAATCATATTTACCTATAATGAGCCTACATTTATTATATTTTATAATATATATGCACATACACAAACACATATATATGCAAATATACATGAATTTACATTTAGATACAGTTATATTCCCTTGGCTTACCCATAGAGATATGTTCCCTTGGCTTACTCACACCCTTCGTTGACCTCTAAGGAGGCATTCATTTCAGAGAATATAGATTCAAAGCACTGATTAAACAATAATAATCTTGCTATTAAAATGAATGGCATTTTGAATAATATTTGATTTGTCATATTTGAAGACTTTAACCAAAGGTTTATGGATGATGCAATGAAAACATTTTTGAAAATATCCATAATTAAATTAACTGAATAAAAATTTTCTAGATTCTTATCAAGTATAAAGCACTGGGATGCATTAGGAGAAATACAAATTAAAATTAAAAAAAGTTCCTGCTGGGGGGGAGGAGAGAGGGAGCGAAAGAGAGGAAAGAGAGAGACAGAGAGAGAGAGCATGAGAATATTAATGTTAACATTCTATTGCATATATGAATTAATAACCTTGAGGAAGAACATTAACAAGAGAATACAAGAACCACTTCACAAAGAAGATGATGTATGAGGTAATCATTGAAAGAAACAGGATTCGCAGAGCTGCGATGAGGTAAAAATGTCTTCCAGGGAGAGTAAATAACCATGTTAAGGTCCATAGGCTACTTTAGCTAGAATGTAGAATATATATATTATATGTATATAATATATGTGACATATATATATATATATATATATATTATTATTATGAAATAAGCCTTTGAGGCTAAGTTGGAGCCAGATTGTGGGAGCTCTAAATAATTTGTGGAAAGGTTGAATTTTTATAATATTTTTTGTTAACAAGTGGTTTTGATCAAAGCAGTGGCATACTCCATGTAAGAAATGTTCTTCATCTGTTCTTCATCTCTCAATTGGACTATCATATCTTCTTAAATGATCTCTTTTAATCTAATCTATACTCTTTCCAACCCACTATTCACACAGCTACAAAATTGATAATATAAAAAACATAGCATAGCCTATATTTTATTGTTTAAGTTGCTCCTCTGATCCAAAAGTAACAGCTCCTTATCTCTAGTATCTAAAACAAACTCCTTTATTTGGAATTCAAATTTTTCCATCATCTAATAACAGTCTATCCTTCTAGAATCTTTGCATCTCACTCTCCTTTACATGATGTATATTCAATTCAAATTTACCTAATTTCTGTGTTCCACATTTAATAGTCCATCTCTCATCTCCTGTACTGTGCAGAGGCTAAATCTAGAATCCACTCTATTCCAACCTCTGTCATTAGAATACTTTTCAAAAGGTTCAGCTAAAATTCTACCTACTCTCCAATACTTATCTTGATTACCACTACCTAGCATCATCTATCCCCACAATGGAGACCCCCAAATAGAACTCACCAAAGGGAAAATGGAGTATCATGGAATAGGATATTCCAGGATAAGAAGCTTCCAAGGTTCTAAGATAAGAATGCATCTAAGTCATGGTAGTGAAGTAAGTCAAGTCAGATGATCAGTTATGAGGGAAATGAAAGGTGACTAATCTGAATTACCAACCAAAGTGGAAGTCCTAGGAGAGCTAAACAATGGAAGAATGGATACAGATTTATAAAGGAATGTTGCAAGCTATGACAGTCCCAAGTGCTGAGGCAAGTTCCAGAATAAGATGGCTACTGAATCGGGGTGGTAGTCAGAAGCAAACTGAGAAGGCAATTAATGAAAGCTAGCCTGGACTCATTTGCCAAACAGAGATCATGGGAAACCTTCCTAAATACAAATGAGGAGTAGATGGGTTTAGAAAATAACATACTATGAATGCAATCATAATCAAAATTACTCAAATATTTTTTTTTCCTCTAGCCAAAGGTTAGTCTCTTTGTAGACTTATTTAGCTCTTATCAACTCCTGATCTATTTATGGTTGAGGCAAATTTCAGTTTACTAGAAATATATGGTCACAAGACAGAACATTTTATTTTAATACCTCTTTATAGATCTATGTATTTTCACTATCTATTTAAAGGGATCAGGAAGAGAATTGGGGAATGAGTTGATCTTTTCATCATGAATACCTTCAGTCTTCTCCTGAAGTGCATATTAAATCTCCTTCACATCTCCCCCTTTTGTGTCATAGCTCAGGTCTATGTTCTTCTTCCTTCATTGATTGAAAATCTATTACACATCCTTGGCTTAGCTCTGCATAATCTTTCTTCTTTGTTTTACTTGCAGACATTTTACATCATGCCAAGGACATGAAGAACTCTCACACAATTACTTTGAATGTTGCAAGGAGTTTATATATTTGGTTTTAAATAATTGATTCAATGAAAAATGTTTACCTATTTTTAAGAGGTAGGATAATCAATGGAGCCTCCACCTTTACACAAATAGCTATGAATACTAGGAAAATCCTGTGGTTTAACCAATCATTGTCACATGACTAATATGTATGCCTCCAAAGCCAGGCATCTTATCTATAGTGTGTTATATAAATGAACAGTCCAAAATTATTGTTCTACATTATGGACTGTTTAGGCCACAGCTACAGTACTCTATACCATTATGGATACTATATTTTTATTTATTTTCTTTTTATTATTTATTTGTGCATTTGTTTTCCAAAGCAACTGTAGTTAAGTGAGCTGCTCAGGATCATGCAGTTAGTAAATGTTCTGTGTCTGAAGTTGGATTTGAACTCAGGAGGTCCTAACTCCAGGGTCAGTACTCTATCCATTGTGCCACCTTGCTACCTGACACTACTTTTAAAAAGACATTGAATTTGAACATATCTAGAAGAAAATTAAGAAGTTATGGGACTTTGATCAAAATCATATCATATGAGGTTTAATTTAAAAAAACAGTTATTTATTTTTAATAAAAGAATATTAGGGGAATATGAGAGTTGTATTCAAATTTGAAGAACTCACATAAAATAGCCATTATGTTTATTTTATAAAATTCCAGAAAGCATGAAGAATAAGAGATTATTTATAGTAAACAAATTTCATCATAATGTAGGAGCTTTTCAATAAGAAATATAGAAGACTGTAGAAGACTGTAAAAGACTGGATTATCTTTTCAAACAATAAACTTCCCATAATTAGAAGTATCCAGAGCAGATTCAATGATAAACCATTAGGGATATTCTAAAAGTTACTATGAATAGGTTATTATTTTGAACTAATTAATTTTAAGACAGCTTATTATTATTTTGCTCACTCCCCCTTACCCCTTAATTTCTCCAACATAATGTTCTAGTTATAATCTGGTGCTGCTATGATCAATAACTCCACTTCTCCGAATACTTGCACTAAACAGACTACAATCCCAACTTCCTTATGTAAATCGGCATCCTCTTACTCCAAAACACAAGCAATTTATGAATTTTTATGAGTTTATCCAGACTGGTCCACCTTTAGTGGCAAACATCATCCGTTACTAAACTGCAAAGTTTTCTCTTGGTTAAACATGACAGAAACTGACTTGTTGACAATAACTCTGGCAACCCATAGTTGCCTTATATGCTATAATGAAACATCAGAGAATGATGACTATAATCATACTTCTATTAAATCATTCTTAGAGTTAGGAAGGTCTGAGTTTAAATACTGCTGTTATAGCAGTAGTAGCAGGAGCAAAGGCAGTTGGAGTAATATTTTATTATAAAAGGTTATATTTATCTATTACTTTTAAAATATATTATTATTCGAGCCTTATAGATCTTGAAATATAGCTATTATTATACCTAATTTTATAAGAAAGGAAACTGAAAGTTTGAAACTTAAATGACTAACTCATGGACCTATATATCTAGTAAGTTTCCAAAGCACTATTGGAATTTGGGTCTTTTCTCACTTTAAGTTCAATGCTGCTTCTACTACTTACTCAATGTTTTTTAGTATTTTACAACTTTCATATGTGTATTTTTATCTCCTCAATGAGATTTTAAAATTTTCAAAGATTGGGAAGAGACCTTATATGAGTTTTATGTCCTTAGGCTTCTAGGAGTAATATTATTCATGCAGAAAGCAACATGTAAATTATTAATGATTAAATAATTAGCAAAATCTTTTTCAACTAATAAAGAAGTATCAAATTTGAATGCTTTCCAAATATAAATACGTAGTACCTTAAGACAGTTAAAAGAAAGCAGACTCCTAAGAGCATGATGATGATGCATACTTAATTAGGAGAAAAGAAAAAGTGAATTGAAAATGGAAGAGAACTGAATTCAACCTGAAAACATTTTTTTTTAAAAAGAAGAATCTTTGACTCTTTCTTCTCTCCTACTCCACCACTTTTAATCAATGATTTATCATCGCTTGCCTTATGTAGTCATAATGGTTTTTTCTCTTTCTTTTGCTCAGTTTCTGCCAAATTTTAGTTCAACATCACCTCCTAGCTGAACTAACATTATGATCTTCTACTATTCTTTCCCCATACTCAAAAATCCCTCATAGAATTGTTGCATTGATATATCTAAGCCATGTGTCTGACTATGCATTTATCTGCTAAGAATTTTCAATAGTTTATTGATAGACTATAGGCATAATCCTAACCCTCTGATTTTATTTCATTTCACTTCTGCTTTTGTTCAATCTACTCATCAGATTTTTCTTATATTTAAAAAAAACTCCTTTTCTTACTTCTGTGCTTTTGCAAGTATGAATCCAAGGTTTAGAATATACTCACTTCCTAGCTTTGCCAGATAAAAAATCCATTGCTTTCTTTAAAACAAAACTCAGATACTACTGCCTACAGTAGTATTTTTCCTGATCTTCAATTGTTGTTCTCAGCCTCTTGAAATTCTTTATTTTACTTTGAAATTATTGAATATATATTTATTTGTGTTGTATTCCTGTAGTAAAAAGTTAGTTCCTTAAAGGCTGACAATATTAATTTTTAGTTTTGTAACCCCAACATTAACCATAATGACATACAAAATATTTGAGTTGTAATATTTGTATTTATTTGTATAATATTTGTAATATTTGAGTTGTAATTTATTATATAGAAAACCTATAGATTTAAGCATCATTTTTGTGCAAAACCATAAGAAAAGAGTAAGAGCATCACTCAATAATAGGATTAATATGGGACTTAGAGTCAATGGTAGGGGTAAAAATGGGTTTTAAGATAAAATTGATAGAAATACTTGGGTTATTAAATGAATCACTCAAAGAGAATACAATTTTTAAAATTTTGTAAATATAATCAAATAAATGAAGTAGGATGCCTTGAGGCTAAATGTAACCAAGATTTTAAAAGAGAAAGAGAAAAATAATCCACTTATGCTTAATTTGCAAAAGAACATTTCCAGTATCCTGAGTTAATAGGATCAAATAATATAGATTAAGCATTTATTTCTGGAGCATGTCTTTACAAGCTACAATTAACATAATATCAATTGTATTTTGCAGTAGTATAGCTAAGTAGTAAAGTGAACAGAGTGCTGGAGCTAGAGTCAGGAAGACTCATTTTTCTCAGTTCAAATATAGTCTCAGAGACTGACTAGTTGTGTGACCCTGGGCAAATCAGTTCGCCTCATTTTTTTCTTGTCTGTACAATAAAGTACAAAAGGAAATTGTAAATTACCAAGGAAAACCCAAATAGAATCCCAAAAATCTCAAAGCAAAATTGAAATAACTTTTTAGGAACAAAATATATTTATTGGGAGTATGAAAAAATTAAAATTTCTGCTATATTATGAGAAGCTTTAGATACTTAAGTTTTGTGATATCTTAAAATTGTCACTTAACTTGACCATAATCTTCAAGGAAATATTATTGTACAGGTGTTTATGTGCATTTAGGACCATATGTCTTAAAGATCAATAATGACTTTATCCAGTAGGCAGGTCAGTTAGGTGATATATTTAAGTTGATAGAATACCAAGGGAAGAAGCAGGCAGCAAAGGAGAGGGCAGCAATGGATATTCATGATGGAGGGACTACTTATTCCAAGCAGTTGAAACCAAGTACAATTGTAGAGTGGAATAAGTTAGAATTTCATTTTCTACTCTCCATAAAGTTTAACTTTGGAAAGAGTTTAGCAATTTGCCCCTCAATTAGATAGGAAAAGAGGCTGGGGTTTGTCAAAAAGTGTTGAGAGCTTACATGTTATGAAAGTTTTTCAACATTAGGGAAAAAAATGTGTTGAATGTACAAATAGCAATATAGTGAGATAATCAACTTATCTTTCCAGGGACATTTTTGTTTCACAGAGTTGAAATCAGAACCACAAATGGAAAGTGAGGTGATAGAAAATATCCTACAATCATTCCTTTATTTAATATCTTTATTAAGGATGAATTTCATGACACTTGAGTTAAAATGAATTTAGAAGAAATAGAAAATCAAAAAGTTCACTTCCAGGTGGCACTGTAGCACACAAAGTGCCAGGCCTGGAATCAGGGAGACCCAAATTTTCACCTAGCCTCAGAAATATATTAGCTGTTTGACCTTGAACAAGTCACTCAACTTCTGTTTGTCTCAATTTCCTCAACTGTAAAACAGATATGTATAATAATAGCAATTATTATTAATAATCAACAAATAACAAACATAGTAATGTAAAATAGTACCTACCTCTCATGGTTATTATTGTAAGAATAAAATGAATTAATATTTATAAAGATTCAAAATACAGAAGGTATTTAATGTTCCCTTCCTTCATTCTTTCTTCCCCCAGGAAGGAATTATAATATAATTAGAGATTTGAGGCATAAAATAACCCAAAAAGCACTCCAAACCAATATCATAAAAACAAAGTTAAATTTTTAAGGAGGGGAAAGATGTCATAGCTTTAAGTAATGTGAGACATTTGGAGGTTATGTATGCAAAATATGTTTTCCTTGATAAAAAATTTTAAATGTAAAAATAAATAATAACTATATTTTGTAATTTCAAGGTGTAAGCTTGAAGCATTTGAATATCAGAGAATAATTAGATACATTTTAATGATTCCTTCGCCCACCCACACACCACACACACACACACACACACACAATCACAATGAAGATAAATTCCCTTTATCTATTTACATATAACATACTAATATAATGTGAAATATCCATGAAATTGTGTCCATTAAATGAATTATTCGTTCAGTGACAGCTGACATGGGATCATAGATCATAGGATCATAGATTAGGGCTACAAGGCATCACATTTCCTGGAATGACCAATCAGTTTATTTTACACACAGCAAAGTATTCATTAACTTAAGCAGTTGGGGAAAAACTGAGATACATGATACTAAGCAAGACAAAAACTCTATTTTCAGATCTAATCTTTTCATCTCTGTTCATGCACTATCCATTTCTCTGAAGGAGGACAACCTTTGCTGGAGGGTTGAAATCTCTCAAAAACCCAAGGGAACCTACCACTGTTGCTGCTGCTACCACCACTGCATTAACTTGGAGTGGATTTTAGGAAAGGACTATATTTGAAAAATGGGGTACCAACAGAAAATATGAGGCCAACTTATGATACAGTCCCTCCTTCTTGAGGTAACTAGGTAGCATAGCAGATAAAACAGAAGAATCTTTCAGAAAAACCAGAGTTCAAATTCATGTACTTGTTGGCCTATTGACTTACTCTCTGTCTGCCTCAACATCCCTAATTATAAAATCTACCTCATAAGGTTGTTAGAAGGCTAAAATAAATATTTGTAAAGTGCTTAGCATAGGGCTTATCACATAGGAGACAACTAAAAAATCCATTTCCCTCCTTTCTACCCTATTTTTGGAATTTGCTTTAATTGTTGGAAGTGTTTTTGTTAGTTAATTATTTTTCTTTGATTTCTAGCTTAAATTTGTCTCTGTCACTTGCATCTGTTGTTCCCAGATCTTTCTTCTAATGTGGGAATTAGAAGACTTGGGTATGAGAAAATTTTAAATCTAATCCCAACTCTGCCACTGAGTACCTGGAAGTTACTTTATCTAACCATGTCTTCTTTTCCTCATCTGCAAAATAAGGATAGTACACTAAATACTTTATAAGGCACCTTTTACCATTAAATTGATAAAACTATGTCTTAATCCCTCTGCTAAGTAATAACATTTCAGTTTCTTGAGGTTGTCTTTCATATTCCAAAACAATCTTCTATTATTTGAAGTTAATCTCCCCTCTTTCTTATAAAAATCCTCATAAGACAAGGCTCTTTACCATCCTCATTGCTCTGTCAGGACATTCCTAAATTTATCAATGTCCTTTTTTAAGGCTTGGCACTCAAAACTAAATACAATAGTTCATATGGAGTCTGAAGAGGACAAAGCAGAGTTCACCTGTCACCTTTCTTTTTTTGGAAGCACTAGATTAATTTCTATGACTGCCACACAAACTGCAAATTCATACTGAGTTTTTAGTCTGATAAAATCTCAACTCTATTTTAAAAAACTTTTCAAAAAATCCCTTCATTTATAATTATGAAGTGTTTTTTGTATCTAAATAAAAGACTGCTTTCATCACTTTGGAATTATAGTAGGAGCACACAGACATACACATAAACACATATCTGTGTTTATAATATATGTATATTATATATATATATATATATACATAAATATATCCCATATAATTAAATTTGTCCTTCACATACCTATAAGGGAATATGATCCCTCAGGGATTAAATAAAAATAAAAAACTCTATTCTTCTGAGTAACCACCAATTAGAATTTTATTAGTACCAACAATGTATTCATCTGCATACCCAAAATACAAAAGGCATAATCCTTAAGGACTTCATATTCTCATTTCTAGTAAAAATTAAAATGAGTCCTGACAATAGCATTACAATGAGTTGAATAAATTCCAAGAAAATTTGTTCAAATAGCTTGATACATTAATTTTCTACCCATGCAGTTGGAAGATTTAAGAATCAAAGTTTATGTTTCATCTCTGTGTTAAAAGCCACCCAACTTCAAGGCTCAATAAAACTCTTCTGTTTCTCTAAAGAGGAAGCTTTGACTCCTGAGACTATCCTGCTGACTATTTCTCAGGCCAACTTTTTCAAAGTTTGAATGATTTCACATGTACAATATTTGCTCGTTAGAGTTTGGAATTATTTTCAGGTATCAAAACCACTCTTTTTTATTTTTTTTTTACCACCTGAAAGACTATAGCTTCTGAATACCCTCAGGTGGTATCCCTTTATCATTTCTGTTTTGAATTTTCCCCTTTTGCTGCCTGGGATGATACTATTTTCTTAAATTAATTGAGAAACTTAGCAAATAGAGTCCTTACCAAAATGTACAGAGAAATATATTTTGTGATTCCAGGAGATTTTTTATTCTGCCTTTAACCTTGAATGTCCATCATTGTTTGGACCCTTTACAGAATATAATCTTCATTTCAAGCAACAGAGAGAGCTGCAGAAAGTCATAAACTTAAATTAAAATGAACTTTACTTAGGAAATATAGGCCCTTGGGCTGTTTGTTTTACATATCTGAGCCTAAATTTTCTCTTTTATAAATGGTGGGTGTTTCTACATATGCATATACATATGTTTAATACTACTAAAGGACCTTCTAGTTCTAAATCTATGATTCTAATGAATTTTTCACACCTAGTTTGAAAATATTTGAGGAAACATGTTTCTAGAATGGGTACCCAATAGTAAGAGGTGGATTTGTTTTATAATAGAAAATTTTAATGAAGTTAAGTTCTTGAATGATTTTTTTTCCATTACTAAGGACATCTACATCTATACGCATTTCCATTTCATCATTTTCTCAGTAATTCACAAACACAGTGCTTTACTAGTGTGCCATTTTCAGGTATTAGAAAGAAATTCTCCAGAGAAATGTATCCTCCAACCAAAAAAGAGAATTTCTTGAAACATATTTGATTTAATAAAATAATGGAAGCATGGTTTCAATGGTGCTCCCTACATTAAAGTAGACAGATAATGAATGTCCTTATAAATTTTGTATGTGTGTTTGTGTGTATATTTATATGTGTATATGTCTGTCTGCATGTTCGTGTGTGTGTGTGTGTGTGTGTGTGTGTGTGTGTGTGTGCGTGTGTGAAATTTGGGCCTGCCATGGCCTTTAATTTCTGTTTCTGGCAGGCTGAACCAGATGTATTGCTTTGAGTTTTGAGCAACAGTAAGAATAAAGCTGTTCATGTGATCACATGAAGTTAAACAAAATACAATGAGACCATGAGAGAAGGCAAAGGGAGAAGGGGTGAGGATATGAGGGAGGGGGCCAGGCTACCTAAGGAGGGATGGACTAAACCTTTTTAGAAATGAAACAGATTGGGGGCAGAGTAAGGATGGTGGCAGAATGGAGGCAGGAAATCCCCAAAACTCTCCCCCAGACCACTCCAAATACCTTTAAATTATGACTAACAAAGTACTAGAATGGCAGAACCCACAGAAAGCCTAAGTTAAACAAGTTAAACAATTTTCTGGCCTAAGACAACTTGGAAAATTCATAGGTAGTTCCATCAGGGTTGGAAAGGGCTGTAGCATAACACTAGCCACACCAGACCAAGCCATCTCCAGCCTTCAGGAATACCTAGGTGCCTCAGGACACTTGGGTTCATGACAGCAATGGCAGATTCTGGATCTCTCAGGCCGGGGATTGCCAAGGACAACTTTGAAGGTTAGTTGGAAAATTCTGCCACACCAGAGTGAGTGGGGAACCAAGGCTAGCACAGTTCTCCATACAGCCCCAGCCCAGGGAACCAGAAGCAGGACTGTGGAGCAACTGCTTCCAGTGCACTCAGGCCACAGATGATAAGGGGTTCAAGAGAGATTGTAGGTATCTATCTGCTGTTCTGGGGACAGAACTCTGTTGCTTCTACCATACTGAGATCCAGATCACAGTCCAGAGTTCCATACTGCCATAGCAGAGTAAGGACCCTTATCACAGTTCCAGGGCAGAGGAGAATACTTGTGGTCATTCACAGACCAGAGCACAGGCCAGGATAGTAGTCAGGGCCTCTTTTAAATGGAATCCTCCACTTTGGAAGCAGAGTCCCACTTTAATAAAGAGTTCAAATCAAGTCATAAGCTGGGAAAATGAGAAAACAACAGAAGAAAAGGAATCTGACCATAGATAATTACTTTTGGTTTAATGGAGGATCAAAATACATACTCAGTGGATGACAAAGCTTCTATATCCAAAACCTTCAAGAAGAATATGAATTGGTTTCTGGCCATGAAAGAACTCAAAAAGGATTTTGAGAATCAAATAAGGGACATAAAGAAAAATTGGAAAGAGAAATAAGAGAGATGAAGGAAAATCATGAAAATCAAGTCAGCAGCTTGATGAAGAAGACACAAAAATACTGAAGAAAATAACATCTTAAAATCCAATTTAGTTCAAATGGAAAAAAGCAGTCCAAAAGGTCAGTGAGGAGAAGAATGAGTTAAAAAGTAGATTTGACCAGAAGGAAAAGGAGATATAAATGCTCTCTGAAGAAAATAATTCCTTCAATTGTAGAATGGAGCTTAGAGAAGCTGATGGCTATGTGAGAAATCAAGAAATCAAGAAATTCTTTAGAAAAATTACCCTGATATCCTAGAAACAGAGAGTAAAATAAAAATTGAGAGAATGTATAAATTACCTCTTAAAAGAGATTCCAAAATTAAAAACTCCCAGGAATATTATATCCAAATTCCAGAACTCCCAAGTCAAGGAGAAAATATTACAAGCAGCCAGAAAGAAAAAATTCAGATATCATGAACCTACAGTCAAGCTACATTCAGGGCTTATAGAGTTTGGAATATGACATTCCAGGAGGCAAAAGATCTTGGTTTGCAAACAAGAATGCACTGTCCATCAAAACTAAATACGCTCTTGCAGGGAAGAGATGGGCATTCAATAAAACAGAGGACTGTCAGTTTTTTCTATTGAAATGACTGGAGCATAACAGAAAGTTTGATCTTCAAATATAGGACTCAGGTGAAGCATAGAGAAGGTGGACAAGAAAGTCAAATTATGAGAAATTTAAAGTTGTTGAGCTGCTTGTATTCCTACATGGGAAGATGATACTGATAATTCATATGAGCCATTTCATTTATTAGGACAGTTAGAAGGAACATATATAGACAAGGCACAAGAAGGTATAATATATTATAAAGATTTAGTTAATGGGAGAGAAAGAAATGTACTGGGAGAAAGGAAAAGGGAAGGTAGAATGGACAAAAAAAAATTTCACAAAAGAGCCAAGAAAAAGTTTTGCAAGAGAGTGGAAGGGGGGGAAAGTGAAGGCAAGTGAGTGAGGCCTCATTGGAAATCCTCAGAGAGGCCACTGGAAGTGGCTCAGAGAGGAAATAACATACATACATACATACTCAATAGGGTATAGAAATCTAATTCATCCTAGGGGGAAAAAGGAGAGGAAAGGGATGGGATAACGGGAACGGGGGCGGAGGGCGGGTGAAGGTAATAGAAGAGGGAAGATTGAGGGAGAAAGTAATCAAATACACATTTTTGAAGAGGGACCGGGTGAGAAGAGAAAGAGAGAGAGAGAGAGAGAGAGAGAGAGAGAGAGAGAGAGAGAGAGAGAGAGAAAGAGAAGCATACATGGTGGGGGGAATAGGATGGAAGGAAATATGGCTAACAACAGTAATTATAGGAATGAAAATATTGTAGCAAATTCTCTGATGGACTTAGGATAAAAAATGTACTATTCCAAAGACAGAATTGATGATATCTGAAAACAGGCTGAAGCACACATTGTTTTTTTTTTTCTCTCTCACTTTATTTTTCTTAAGATTTCTCTCTCTTTGTGATGGGAGGAGGAAATCATGCTTACTTTTGTAACAAGACTAAAAAGAAATGAAACAGTTCAAAACTTATCAGGCCCATGTGTAGCCAACACTTTCTAGCTTGGGTCACACGGGGAAGAAAGAATGGAAAAAAGGGAGGAAGAGAGGGAGGAAAGAAGAGGGAAGAGAGAAAAGAAGGAAGGAAGGAAGAAATGAAGGAAGGAAGGAAGGAAGGAGGAAGGCAGGAAGGAAGGAAGGAAGGAAGGAAGGAAGGAAGTGCTAAAAACAAATCTAGGTAGATGGAGACAAAATGAAGGAGATAAATGGTATAAATACAAATGGTCTGTGAGTAGCAAGATGATACAAATGAAACTAAAAGGAAGAAAAATAGAACATAGCACATTATGAACAAGGAAAACATGGCAAGTAATGAATACTTTAGTTCCTATTCAGTTTAATTCCTTTGTGATCATAGCTCTGAATATATATAGGGATGTATTGCTGTGTCAGAAACAATCTTGTGCATAAGATTATAGATTTAAATCTGGGAAGTCATTTCAAAGATTATCTGCATATTGAATAGAGAAGGAACTAAACTTCAGAGAAGTAAAATGATTTGTCTAAGGTCACAAAATACATGCTATAGTCAAATTTTCCAACTTTAAGTCCATTGTTACTATACCATTCTTCCAATCACCAATCCATATCTAATTAAGAAATCCATCTACATCAAGAAGTCATCTTGTCTTTTCTTGAAGATTTCTAGTAACAGGGAACCAACTAACTCCTAAGATTATTCATACTTGAATAAAGCAAACTTCATATCAGAGGATCAAAGATCTTAGAGGGAATGAAAGGTCATTTTGTTCTATTCTCATTTTACATATGAGGAAAATGACACCAAGATAGGTAAATATCAAGGTTCTGAAGTCACATAGCTATTATTATCAAAAATCAAGTCCTCTGACTCCAGAGACAGTACTACATTCTCTCCAGTCCTCATTTAGAGACTGTATTATGTCTTACTAGATTATCAATCAGTAAATAGACTCATTGTTCCAATTCTCTTTCAAAATATATTAAAAAGTCAACCTCCCCCTAAAAATATTAATGAAATATAACCTGTTTGCATATAGATAGAACCATACTAGAAACACTTAGTCTTATGCTTAAGCAAAGTGAAGTCAATCTTCTTATTTTAAAGTTTAAGTACCATATAATTTATCAAGGCAGTCACTGAAGTCATCAGTAAAGACATTACACATTTCTTAATTTGAAAAGTTTTTCTTACCTTCCCAATTGTAGATGTCCTAGATGACAGTGATAAGTGTTACTCTAAATTTATATAGCTATGTTAGGATAAAGAAGAGGGAACAGAATTCTGAATTCTTCATAAAAAAGAATTCACTAATAAGGAAACTTTTACGAATAAAGATTGGCACTTTCTCTTCAATTTGTGGCCTTAGAGAATTGCCTAAATCAAAGAGGAATGTGAATATGTATTGGATAGCCCTTATGATGTGACATCCATTTTAGTAAGCACTTTTTAAATTGCTATTTTTTCCCAAATACATGATATGAAAGTTTTTCCAGCATTCATCCATATGCATATGTGAATTTTTAAGTTATAAAATTTCCTGCCATCCTCTCTTCTCACCCCCTCTTCTCAATAGCCAATAGTCACATGAATATTGTTCATATATATATATATGTGTGTGTGTGTGTGTGTGTGTGTGTGTGTGTGTGTGTATGTGTTTGTGTGTGTTAAACATGTTTACAGATTATTCATTTTCAGTATGAGGACTTAGTATTAAGGGAAAGCAACACATAAGAGAGTTTTTCTTTTAGAATGTGAATGTAGGGTACATCAGATTCTGAAGAATTTTTTTTCTGTTTATTATGTTTTTCTTCCTCTGGACAGGGATAGCATTGTCCATAGCCAATCTATATGGTTGCCCTAGTTCTCTGAACTGCTGAGAGCAGCTGCCTCCATCAAGAGTGAAACAACTCACAATGTTGTCGTTGATATGTAGAATGTTCTCTTGGTTCTGCTCCCTTCTCTCAAGATCAGCTCCTGTAAGTCATTCTCTAGAGTCTGACAATTTAGAGAACAATAGTATTGTATAGTAGTCATGTACCATAACTTGTTTAACCATTTTCCCAATTGATGGACATCCCCTTAGTTTCCAATTCTTTGCCACTAAAAAGAGCTGTGAACATTTTGAAACATGTGAGACTTTTCCCATTTTTCGTTTTTTTTTCCCCTGGATATAGGACTAGTATTGGAATTGTTGGAACAAAGGGTATGATCAGTTTTATTGTTCTTAGTGCATAGTTCCATATCACTCTCCAGAATGATTGGATCAGTTCACAACACCACCAGCAATGCATTAAAGTCTGAAACCTCCCATACCCTTTCCAACACTGATCATTTTCCCTTTTTGTCATCTTAGCCAATCTAATAGGCGTGAGGTAATACCTCAGAGTTGTTTTAATTTGTATTTCTCTGATCAAGAAAGATTTGGAGTATTTATTCATGTGATTATATATAGCTTTAATTTCTACATTTGAAATATTAGAAGGAAAGCAGAAAGCTGAGGGAATTCAGATAAAGGTATCATTTCTAAAATATAAGAAAATTTACTCAAATTTATAAGTTTACAAGGCATTCCCCAATAGATAAAATGATCAAAGGATATGAATAAATACTTTTCAAATGAAGAAATTAAATTATGCTCATAATGATAAAAATATGAATTTATGTATATATAATATATAAAATTTCAAAATAGTAAATGCATACTTTATTTAAGTGGGCTAAATTCAATATATAATGTTTATCAAAGGGACTATTGATTAAACCACCATTTATTAATTTATAAGGAACCAAGGATATGTGATGAATATGTGGTACAATTAATAATAAACTTTTAATTAGGTTAGCTAATAATTAAAAAAATGATGCTTAGTGCATGATAACCAAAGACAAAGAAATGAAGAAACTGGAAGCCTTAATTTACTTTTAGAAAAGAGATGCCCCTTACAATTGAAAATCAGCCCTGATTGATGAACAATCAATGAAGGGATAGACTAAAAGTCTTCAACTCCTCTTTCTGAGAACACTACTTGATCATGAGAATCAGCCACCTCTCAAGATGGACAGAGGATTCCTTTTCTACCCAGTCCACTATAATTGGTTTTCTTATTCATGAATTGGTCACCCTAAACAGAGCTTAGACATCATTCCCCATGAAATTATCAAGGAAAACTGCCCAGGTATTCTAGAAACAGAAGGTAAAATAAAAATTTAAAGAAGATCTCCAAATGAAAACTATCAGGAATATTATAGCCAAACTTCAAAGCTCTCAAGTCAAATTGAAAATATTTCAAGCAGCTAGAAAGAAACAATTCAATTATCATGGAACCACAGTCAGGATAATGCAAGATTTAGCAGCTTCTACATTAAAGAATCACGGGGTTTTGAATATGATAGTGTGGAATGCAAAAAGGGTTTGGATTACAATCAAAAATCAACTACCCAGAAAAACTGAACATAGTCTTTCAGGGAAAAAGATGAATATTCAATGAAATGTATTTTTACCTTTCCTGATGGAAGGACCAAAGTTGACAGAAAATTTGATCTTCAAATACAAGACTCAAGTGAAGCATAAAAAGGTTAATAAGAAAGGTAATCATAAGGAATTTAATGATGTTGAACTGCTAATATTCTTACATGGGAAGATGATAATGACATGAATGAACTTTCTCATTCATTGGAGCACTTAGTAGGAACATATATAGTCAAGGTACCATTGGAAGTTGAATTTGAATGAAAAATACATTAAAAATATGGAGTTAATCGGTAAGAGAAGAATGTACTGAGAAAAAGGAAAGGAGTGAATTAAATGGGATAAGATATTTCACATAAAAGAGACAAGAAAAAGATTTTACAATGGGGGGATAGAAATGAGTGAGCTTTACTCTCATGGTAATTGTCTCAGAGAAAGAATAACATACATGCTCAATTGGATACAGAAATCTATCATACCTTAGAGGAAAGTAGGAGAGGAAAGGGATGGGAGAAAAGGAGTGGGGACTTGGAGATAGAAGGAAGAGAAGATGGTAGGTAGTGGTACTTAGGTGCAAAACACTTTTGAGGGGGAAATGGGAAAAGAAAGGCCAGAGTAAATTGGTATGGGGATAGAAATACAGTTAGCAATAGCAACTGTGGGAAAAATATCAAAATTAGTTTTTCAGATTAAAAACCTAATTTCTCAAATATAGTCAATTGAGTCAAATTTATAAAAAATAATGGCCATTCCCCAATTGATAAATGAACAAAAAGACAAGAAATTTTCAGATGACATTATCAATACTCTCTATTTAAATCTTTTTTAATGACCTAACTATTGACAAGAGGAATGTAGATCAAAACAATTCTGAGGTACTACCTTTATACCTATTGGATTGGCTAATAGGACAGAGAGAGAAAATGAAAAATTTTGGAGGAGATAAAGGAAAAATGAGAAATTAATTCAGTTTTGAGGAGTTGAAAAAGGATTCAACAATTCTGTTGAGCAATTTGAAAATATCTCCAAAAGGCTATAAAATCATGTCTACTCTTTAACCCAACAATGTCACTCTTGGGTCTATACTCTGGAAGAGATGAAAAACAAAAAGGAAAAGGACCTATTTGTATAAGTATATTTATAACAGCACTTTTCTTGTGGAAAGGAACTGAAAATTGAGAGGATGACTATCATTTGGGGAATGCTTGAAAAAATTTTTCCTATGTTATTAGGATGAAGTTTGCAATGGGAAATGCATTATATATAAATAACAACAATATTGTAGGATGATCAGCAGTGAAGGACCTACCTTTTTTAACTACACTGTTTGCTGCCCAAGAGAGCTCTGAAGGTCTTATGATCAAGAATACTATTAGTTCCAATGAACTGATGTTGTCTGAATATAAATTGAAGCATATTTTTAACCTTTATTTTTCTTAAAGTGTTTTTTTGGGGGGCGTGAGGGGATTATGTTTGCTTTTACTTATCTATTGTGGCAATGTATTTCATGACTACACATTTTTAACTTCTATTGAATAATTAGCTTTCTCAATGGAGGGGATTAGGGTGGGAGGAATGAAGTGAATTCCAATCTCAAGTATTTAAAAATGAATGGTGAAACTTTTTGTATTTATCTGGGGAAGAATTTTTTTTTTACAAAGGAAATATTTTAGATACTGTTTTTAAATTAGATTTTCATGCAGAGCTGTATAAGTTTAGCTTTTAATCATTATAGAAAAATAAGAAAGAGCATTGGACTATCCATTTGTTGGTAATGCAGTTCTAGACAATAGACTTAAAATGTCTGAACTTCTTTTTCCTCACCTAAAAACAAGGTTGATAATATTTGCACAATAATATTTGCAGCCAGTTGTAGTAGTGGATAGAGAAGAGTTTCTGAAGTCAGTCGGACTCATCTTTCTGAATTCAAATCTGGTCTCAAACACTTACCAGTTGTGTGACCCTAGGCAAGTCACTTAACCCTATTTGCATCAGTTTCCTCATCTATAAAATGAGCTGGAGAAGGAAATGGAAAAGCCACTCCAGCATTTCCTTCCAAAAAACTCCAAAGAAGATCATAAGTAGAGAAGTATGAAATGCCTGAACAGCAACAAAAATACTTGTGCTACTTATCTTGACTTATTCTTTGAGAAATATATGTAGAATTGGAATAACATTATTAAATATACAAATATTTATGACACCAGTGTATTCTATATTTTAAATAATATATTAGACCCTGTTTTTCCAACATAGTTATTCTGTGACTGAGCTGTGATACTTTTTTGTAATATCAGGCTGCTACTCTAATCCTCTTTCTTTGTATTAACTTTTAATCAGAATGACTGGATTTTCATTCCTAGCTTTCTGTGTTTTTGATTGTGGAGACACTAATATGAAAAGAGCACTAATTTGGGAGTTTGAAAACGAGAAAACAAGCAAAAACAACAAGAAATGTCCTTGATTCAATTATCCCCTCTCATCTACTTATTACCTATGTAGTCTTTTGTGAATACCTTTGCTTCTGTTTCCTCAATTTACTGTTGATACTTTTTAATATAGTTAGACTTCTGCCAAACTTTTGACCTCCTTATGCCTTACTTTCATTACCTGTAAAAATGAAAGTTTTCTATTGTTTCCCTCCCAACTCCAGACCCAAAAATGGTAAATGTTTTTTGTCTACTAGGAACTATTTTTGGGGGGGAGGGCAAGTCAATGGGCTTAAATGGCTTGTCTAAGATGTCGCAGATAAATAAGTATTGAGTGTGTGTGTGTCTGAAGGAGGATTTGAATTCAGGTCCTCCTGACTCCAGGGACTGTGCTCTATCCACTGCACCACCTAATTGCCCCCGATCTACTAGGCTCTTTTAAAGTGTTTCTTAAATTGAATTGAATTATACATCAAATGAATCTTCCAAGATCATCTTCAAAATCAGTTTAAATCGAAAAGCAAGTATTGGACATTGAGTACAAGGTATATGATATATGAATTGGACATTCAAAGGGGAAAAAGATGAAATATTCCTTTTTGCCAAATGAACTGGCATCACAGTAAATGATTTTCCAACATTACACATAAATAAATACAATACTAATTAGGGACAAATGAGAGATCCATACATAGGTACTTCAGGAACATCTCAATAGGAAAAGTCCACTTCAACCTAGACAGAAGTGATATTTTTCATGCAAAGTGTTGAAGCAGAGGTAGTCCCTAAAATGATCCTGAAACAAAGAAAGATTCAGGTTTAGGACATGCTTTTCCTTCCCATTTCTAAAATGACATTTTGGTTGCTTAACAATGAAGGACAATCTGTTGTGAAATTTTGCTTTCCTTGTTCAGAAGTTTGAAGAATAAAATGGGGCCTTCCCCTTTATAATATATCTGGTGATGATTGTAATAATTTGAATATATGAATTTTTATTGTGAGAATGAATATTTAACTTCATAGGCAATCTAGGAAACACTTTTCCTCATCTTTAAATTCTCAGGAAATTCCTGATCATATTTCTAAACAAAACAAAATAAATCATGGCAAAATTGTTATTTATAATGACTGGAATTATAAATTTAATTTTATTTTTTGTTGTTTATTTGTTTATAAAATGTTCTAATCCATGGAACATAATAATCTACCTAGGAAGTCATGGTATAATGACTAGAATACCAGTTTCAGAGTAAAGAAGACCTGGAGTTTTATTTTTGCCTTTGATACCTATTAGCTTTGTGACCCTGGGCAAAGTATTAAGTGTTCCCTTGCTCTCTAGGCAATATTCATAGACAGTCAATTGTCATGTGCAGGGTTTTTTTTCCCTAATACTGAAATCACAGGCCTGCTTCCTGTCTCTATGGTTAAACAATGATGTGTCTCCCATAAAATTTCTAAAGGGATGCATCATTGAACTGACTGTCTTTTCAAGGGCATGCTAGCAAAATGAAAATTTTATCAACATTTACCAAACTGAAACAGCTTGTAGCTTGGGGCCAGTAACAAAATTATATGAGTGCTGTTGGATAATCGAGCTAAGTTCAGAAGTTTGGACCCGGGATTATACATGATTTTGTTTTGACTATTAGAGTGGCCCATCTGAATCATCTAAAAACCCCCTTCATATATGAATTCCTTTGATTGTTACTGTTGGTCTGAAGCATTTTGTGCCTATGATTCAAAATCCTTCCTCCCCAACTTTTTTCACTAGACTTCCATATATATATATATATATATATATATATATATATATATATATATATACACACATATATATATATATACGCACACCATTTTTGCTCATTATTTCAAAGACAATATAATTAATAAGTAGTATTGCAAAATAATTGGCAAAAATATTTCTCTCTTAAAAACACACAAATTCTTACCATACTAAACCACTAGAAGAAGAGGAAGACGATAGAGGGGAAAGACCATGGAGTTGTGTAATTGAATAAAGCATGTGAATGCTTTCCATAGCTGGTACTGCTCACATCACCAATGTGACACAGCTTCAGATGTTCATTGTTGTTGAGCAAACTGCTTTTGTGGTTGAATTGGGATCATCTGCTGTTCTCTATTGAACATTTCTATTGTTGGGTGATGCTATTGTTTAACAACTCTACTGCAACTGAACATCTCCATTGCTCCTGAGAGGTCTACTAAATTATTCTGCTGATCTTCATCTACCCAGACTCTTTGGGTCTTCTGCTATTCTTTGATATAATCTACTGAACTGTAACTACTAAACATACTCTGGTTATAAGGACAATTAAATCAGACTGCTAGTACTGGTCAATAGAAGTCCTCAGGATGATTATTTACCCTATGAACTGTTTTTTCTATCCTCTGAGGTTTAACTTGCTGATCTGGCTCTTATTTGATTTGAAAACAGAAATATTTTTCAACTTATTTAATATTTCTAGTCATTATTTTGCATACCTTTTAAATATGCCAGGGCTCCACTTAGCAAAACTGCTGAGGAACCATGAGGAACTTGAGTGACAAGATTGTTTTTATACTCCTAATTCCCCTTATTGCCCTATAGATAAATAGTGATCTTGAGCCTAGTTTCTTTTACATTCCCATTGAAAACACACATTCATGTGCATGCATATACATACATGGGAATGTATACACAATATCTATTATGTATATATATATATATGGAGGGAAAAAAAAACAAAATATCCTTCAGTCTTGTGAGATGTTCTTCTACTTCCAGACTGAAGATAACTTGTTGTAAAATAGCATGGTATTCAAGAAATGCTAAAGAATTCAGGTTCCCAACAATTTGCATGTAATGAAATTTTTTTGGCTATGTGATATAACTTAAAAGCCTTTTGTAGAATAAATATTAATGCTTAAAATAAAGAGCATAGGGTTATAAAAGAACTACTAACATCAAAATACAGCTATCAAAATAATTTTTCAGTAAGTTTGTGAGCCCCAGGTTAAGCACCTCTACCTTAGTATGGTGAAAATAATTATTTGAATTATTCATGCTTTGAATGCACACTATTTTCCCAACTACAACTAATTTATAAGACTCCTTCCAAAACTCAACTAAATTCCAATGGACTTTCACAATTTATATAAAGGAGGAAAATGATGAAAGACTATATAAATATCTCTTCAATATTATTCCATAAAACACAAAAAAATTAGGAAGAGAAGGCAAAATCAAATTATTAAATTAATTTATAATTTCAAGTCTAGGAAACTCTCTAGGTAAGGAAAATCTTTTACTAATATAAATTGATCCCATCTTTTAAATTCATATGGTTTTAAACAGTTGCCTAGAAAGAGGAGACGCTAAGTGACTTGAACATGATCACCTGGTCCATATGAATGACAAGCAAGATTTGAACCCAGATCTTCTTGGTTCCAAAACTAAATCTCCTTCTTCTACAAAATGGTGCCTCTGTTAATGAATAAAGACCATGAATTTAAAAAAACAACTGGAATGAATCTTATATCCAATTTAGTCTGATTACCACATTTTATACTGAGGAAAGTGGGTTCAAGTAACATTTTTCAAAAAAATCTCTGGCATTATGTATAAGGTTCAACCTGAATAAATGTCCTTCAAATCCAGAACCAGAATTATTTCAATTGCAACTTACTATCATATGCACACATGTTAAAACATACACACAATAGTACACCTTTTCATGGTAGTTTGCATGTGAAATTATCTGAGGGGGAAATTATCATTTAAAAACATTTCAATACTATTTAAATCTCTAAAAGAAGTTGTGGCAGTTAGCAATAAGTTTAAGTTATTCATAGTAAGACAGATTTCCAAAATACAACAGATAGATGTTTTTAATAAGATTTTTAATAAGCAACCTAATATTTTGCAGAGATGTCAAAATTCAGTGACCACTTCCAATGAACCCCCACCCCTGTGACCTGAAACAATTTTTAACATTAATTGTAAAATGTTTGGTAAATTATACAAAACAAAATAAAATATAATCCTAGCCTGTATGGGCCCTTGGATATTCTTATGTGTGATTTATGGCCATATTTCTATTCGAGTTTGTCAACACTAGTTTAGAAGGGAAAGCTAGAACCAGGAGATCAGGGACATAACTTCTGATGTGAAGTTTGCCATTAGAAGAATGTGTGGTGGGGTGGCTAGGTGGCACAGTGGATAAAGCAACGGCCCTGGAGGCAGGAGTACCTGGGTTCAAATCTGGTCTCAGACACTTAATAATTACCCAGCTGTGTGGCCTTGGGCAAGCCACTTAACTCCATTTGCCTTGCAAAAAAATTTAAAAAAAAAGAATGTGTGACTACAGGCAATTCAACTTTTAAGGACTTTAAGGACACTTACTCATCTATAAAATTATGGAGTTTGAACAAGAAATCAAATTGATTAATAAAAGGGAGGGAGAAGGTTTGGAAATCATTTAGATAATATTTTATAGGTTTAAATACTAAATACCATGCTACCCTGTAAGCACAAGATAAAAAACCTATTAGACAAAATTAATTCTTTAAATTTTATGGAAATTAACTTTATATTGAAAATATTGTGATGATATAACAAAACAAGAACAAATTAATGCAATCTTAGACTTTTAAAAATATAAATATCGCATCCAAAACAAGTAATGTTATAATTGAAAAGTATCCTTCCTTGGTTAGACCATATCAGAAGCATTGTGTTCCATTATGATTTTATTTAGTTATAAAGTTGAATGAAAGAGAAATGGAAGCAAAAATTGAATCTTGATAACCACCACTAGGGGGCGAGGCTCTTTCTAAATAGTATTTAAATTAATTTTCCTAAATGTCACTAAAGAACAAGTGATAATTGTCCTGGGGAGTGGCTGTGACAAGTCTGTCATTTCTCTATTTTTAGGCCCAGTGTTCATCTACCTAAACTCAACACCCTTAAGAATTCACACTACTCTTAGGATACCCATTTTATTCTCAGAGTGGACAAAAATTTACATCTGAAGAACCTCTAAGTTCCTGATCTTCCCAGTATCTGTTTTACTTTTAAATGTAATTTTATACACTATTATAAGAAATAATGGTGTCAGTTGGGGAATGGCTGAGCAAGTTATGGTATATGAATGAGATGGAATACTACTATGCTATAAGAAATTATAAACTTGATGATCTTAGAAAAACATGATAGAAGAGAAAAATAATAGTGTTAAATAAGCTGAATTAAGAGAACATTGTATACAGTTAACATCAAAATTGTTTTAAAAAATAACTTTGAGTCACTTAGTCATTTTGACTATAATAATATCCAAAAAAGAACATATGAAAGAAGACACTATATTCAGGAAAAAAAAAGTGATAAATGGTAGTGTATATGTAGAATGGTTTTACCTACACAAGACATATATGGAACAATTTTTGTGTCTCATGGTAGCTATCTCTAAGAAGGGAGAGAACAAAAGGAATAAAAAAGAAAATGCTTATTATGTATTCAAAAGAAATCTATTTGTAGTTTCCTGTAAAATCACTTTTTTCATCTACTATGCTGTTGAAATGTTTCTGGAATTTCTTAAGTTCAGAATAAAATAAAGTGCATTAAAAAAAAGAAATAATTAAGGCAATGATTTTCCTGCCTTGGCTTCATTATGGCTTTATGTGTGTTTGTGTGTGTGTGTGTGTGTGTGTGTCCCCTTTCCTTTTAAATCCAAATCCATCACCACTTCTCCAGTCACCTTCTATTTGTGAAAAAGTCATTAATATTTAATAGCCATATCTAGTTATCTTTGTAACTGATGTTTCAAGATGTTTACATGTTGAAAAACAAAACACCTCAGGAACCTTGTCAGGACAATAGAGCATTTCCAAAAAGGTACAAGCTAGTTCTATAGAGGAAACATAATATGATGGATAGGGAAACTGTATTGTTTTTGAGTTGGTAATTTCAACAATGACAAACTAAGAAAAAATATATTACAGGATTGAAAAAAATACAGTCAGCACTTATACCTTAGCTACCATGGAACACTGGGAAAATACAACAGATTGTGAAATAGAGGACCTCTCTTTTAATCTTGTTCTATCACATATGAAACTTCAAACATGCCTTGTACTCTTATATGATCTCAGTACCTTCACCTATAAAATGATAAATTTTGACTCAATAAACTCTAAAATCTTTTATGACTCTAAAGTTTGTATTCTTTGATCTCAGAACAACAGTCACCATATTTATTACTTTGAACTGTTCTATTCCTCATTTAATTGAAAATCAAAATGGTCAGTAAATATCCAGTAAGTTCCAGCTACCAAGTAATGCCAAGCACTATTCCAGATACTAGGATACTATAGAGAGACGTGAATAGTATTGTCCTAAAGTACCTTACATTCTATTGGTGGGGGAGCCATAGGGAGAAGGGGAAAGAGCATGTAAGGGAGTAAACAGCAGCATCTACATATATAGTGGTAAAAACAAATAGTAAATAAATACATGGTAAATTCATTGTAGTTTTGCTTTTTTTATTTTTTACTTGCTTTTGCAAGAAGTGGTAAAAATGATATGTGAAAAAGTAATTTAATTTGAAAACTTTTCTAAGTTCAAATGATAGCCAGCTAAAACAAATTTGTTCCTTAATATTGTTTATTGACCTTAAAAAAAGTTAGTGACCATTTTTAAATTACTTATTTAGGTCAACTTTGAATCAAGTATCAAGAATCAAGGCCAACTTTCCCAAAAATCCTACTAAGAGGGGCAGCTAGGTGGTGCAGTGGATAGAGCACCAGCTCTAGAGTTAGGAGGACCTGAATTCAAATCCATTCTCAGACACTTAATAATTGGCTAGCTGTGTGACCTTGGGCCAGTCACTTAACCCCACTGCCTTGCAAAAATTTAAAAAAATACCTCTAAGATATTGCACTTATATAAGTTCATCAAAACAATATGATAATATTTACAGATACTATTACTAAAGCTCAGAAAAGGCAATATTCTAGATGTATATTAGGAGCATGAGAATAAGAAACAAGGAACTGTGATCAGATGCTAAATCACCTGGTAACAGAAGTAATGGGAAGCTGATACATGTGCAGGGTGCATCAGTAAGTGAATCAACTTCATTAAAAAAAACTTCTTTCATAAGTATTGTTGTAACCCAAAAGAGAAGTACCTTGTAGAGACAGTGGTACAAAAGAAGAGGTGTGCAAATAATATTTATATTTTTTCAGTGTGGGAACATGATATGTTGAAAAATACATGTTCTCTGCAAATTTTATTTGCCATTTAGTTGGTTTTACTTCATGTCTAGGGAAGTTTGGAAGAGACTAATATGAACTGCAACTATAATTGATTTTGTATTTTGGCACAAATTTGGCACAACATTTTTGGCAGTGGAATGAAAGAAAAAAAAAATTTGGTCATCCAAAGAATTAACAACTAGTTTTCTAGGAGAAAACATATAGATTACACATTTTTAGTTTTAATTTTAATTAACACTATGTTTTCCATCATGTTTTCCAGTCTAGAAAATCAACAAAACAATAAATGGAGATTTCATTTGTAGAGTTCTTGGCTAATATCTAAGATGTAAATGTTCAGGACAAAATTTAGTCATCATTTCATGGAAGTTGATTTGAACTGCCTTCGGTCGACCCTGAGCACATGTATACAGTCTGTGACTGGTTCCTGACTTAACTTGCACTTTGGGAAGAACTCATTTCAAGTGGCTGTATAAATGGCACTCAGGAGGATTTTGGGTAGGATGAATTTGCTTTATACAAGTTTCAGTCTTGTATTCGTCAACCCAGTTCCTTGGAGAATCTTTCACTCATTGTATACAATCATAGACAATGTGAGTTGGAGCTTCTTTCCTCTAAGGAAAGGGCCTATTGCTTTTGTTCTTTTAGATTTCTTTTGGTTCTAGGTTAAGCAGGTAGAAGCTCTAGTTTCATGAGATTGGAAAGGCCAGTAGGATATATTGACATCCCAGGATCACAGTCTGGCTTGGCTTCCAGAACAGCGTTGGTCACATGAAGAGCAAGAGGTGACCTTTGGGAGTGAAGTGGTAGCTGAGAAAAAGATATGATGTACCTGAACTGAATTTAAGGTGAAATATTTGGGAAATATTCATCTGGCATTCCTGTAATATTAAAGAAATATGTGTGGTCGTCTGACATTTTCTGTGGCCTCTGACTTCTACATTGTTCAGTCTCTTCTAAAATGCAAATCCTCTGAATAGGAGCAAATTTAGACCTTCTCCTCACCCCTCTTTTACCCTTCTAGTATATAGCTTGCCAAGATGTATGCTTGACCCTAGTCATTTCCAGGTATTGGTTACTCCTTAGTTCCTATTGCACTCTTCTTGCCCTGATTCCTCCCAGTACACATGATGGGCTAAGCTACTATGAAATCTCTGCTCACTCTCTCTGCCATGCTGATCTTAGCCCGGCTGCTACTTTGTGGTTGTTCCTATCTTTTATTTTTAGTTTTTGATTTTTTTGCAAGGCAAACAGGGTTAAGTGGCTTGCCCAAGGCCACAGAGCTAGGTAATTATTAAGTGTCTGAGACTGGATTTGAACCCAGGTATTCCTGACTCCAGGGTTGTTGCTTTATCCACTATGCCACCTAGCCACCCCTGTTCCTATCTTTTAAACCTCTTATCCTTCCCCCCACCCAACTTTCTGACTGTGTTGATCTCAGACCTCAACTGCCAAGTATAGATCTTGCAACTTTTCCCCTTCTTTTCTTAACTTCACTATCCCTACCAAAATTTCAATTTCTTGCTCTTAGTGCCTCCCTAAAAACCTCTGTAAATGTAATTTTTTGCAGTAACTTGTGAATGGAAATTCATTACTTTTTTTTTAACACTCCTGGGTCATAGAATCTTATGATTTCTTGACTAATCACTGAACCCCAGAAGTCTTTGCATTGGAACCCTGCATCAAAATAAGTGGGAACAAAATTATGTGGGAACTAAGTTAAATGCCCCTGACATGCTAGAGTAAAATGCTAGAACTTTGATTTTACTATATCTTTAAAGTAAGTATCCTTTTATAAAAAGCTAATTGAAATTTAAGTTACTGAATTACAGTTACTAATTACTAGCACCTGACTATGTGGGGCATTAACCACAGGGTCATAGAGAGAAGACTCAAGCCAATAGTGATTGAGAAGATGCACTTTTTGTGATCAGTTGGCCCTACTTCACCCCCCTAAAATTATCCTTAGGGATCTAAGGAAACTGAGAAGCAAATATAGACACTGTGGCTCTGGAAGAATAGCAAACCTGCATGATACACTAATTTGTTGAAATACAAGTGTAAAAACTCCATCGTCAATTATAAAGATTTTGAGGATATATTGCATATGACAAATTTCCTTTTTTTTAAATATAACTAAGGATAAGCCCATTACAAGGCAAAATTGTGAGTAGGTGAAACATTCCAAGTCTTTTTCTATGGCCCAATTCTGACAAGCCCAACTAAAATATTCATTAATTTTGACTATTGCTTTAATGTTAACTGGGCAGTCAATCAGTAAGAATTTATTTACTATTTGCAAGAACTATACTAGCCCCTGAAAGTGATGTAAAAGTTCTGCCCTCACAGCACTCACATTTTTCAGAAGTGATTGGGGTTCATGAGGGAGAGAATATAAATTGTTGATGTCAAAAAAGTTATCTTGAACACCATAGTCAGGCAGGATTTATACCAGGTAGGCAGGGATGGTTCAACATTAGGAAAATACTCAATATAATTAAACACATCAATAGCAAAACTAACAGAAATCATATTATTATCTCAATAGATGTTAGAAAAGCCATTGATAAAATACAACATCCATACTCTTAAAAACACTAGAATATTTTAGGAATAAATGGAATTTTCCTTAAAATAATAAATAGTTTCTATCTAAAACTATCAAAATTATCATATGTAATGGGAAAAACTTGGAACATTTCCAGTAAAATCAGGGTTGAAACAAGGATGCCAATTATCAATATAGTTGATCAACAATTATCAATATAGTATTAGAAATACTAGCATTAGCAATAAGAGAAGAAAAAAATTGAAGAAATCAGAATTGGCAATGAGTAAAATTTTCACTTTTTGCAGTTGATATGATGATATACTTAGAGAAAATATTCTAAAATTCTCATTGAAACAATTAACAACTCTAGCAAGTTAGCAGGATATGGAATAAACACACAAAAATCATCAGCATTACAATATATGAAGAACAAAACCCAAGAGCAATAGAAAAAAAGAGAATTTCCAATTAAAGTAACTAGAGAACATTAAATACTTGAGAATCTACCTCCCAATACAAACCCAGAAACTGTATGAACACCATTATAAAGCACCTCTCACACAAATAAAGTCATATATAAATAATTGGAAAAATGTCAATTGCCCGTGCTTCGGTCGAGGCAATATAATCAAATGACAACTCTACCCAAGTTAAATTATATATTCAGGGCAAAACCAATAAAACTACCAAATATATATTTTTATCAAGCTAGAAAAAATAGCAACAAAATTCACCTGTAGTCACAAAAATTCAAGAATAGCAAGGGAACTGATGAAAAAAAAATGTTAAGGAAGGTGACATAGCTCTACCACATCTAAAACCATACTATTAAACTGCAGTTATCAAAACTGCCTGGTATTGGTTAAGAAATTTAGTAATGGATCAGTGGATTAGGATAGTTGAAAAGAAACTTCAGTAAATGACTATAGGAACCTACTATTTGAAAATCCAAAAAAAAAATCAATCTCTGAGAAAAGAATTCATCATTTGACAAAAATTATTGGGAAAACTGGAAAACAGTAGAGCAAAAACCAGTCATGGATACATATCTCATCCTCTATACCAAAATAAGATCAAAATAGGTGCAGGATTTAGACATAAAGAGTAATACCAAATGGAAAGTAAGAGATCAAACAATACTCTATCTATCAGATCTATGGAAAAAGGATAAATTTATGACCAAAGAAGAATCAGGGTACATTATAAACTGCAAAATGAATGATTTTTGACTATATTAAATTAAACAGTTTTTACATTAATAAAATCAATGCAGCGAAAATTAGAAGGAAAGCAGAAAGCTGGGAAACAATCTTCACAACTAGGAGCTCTAATAAAGATCTCATTCCAGTTTTTTTTAGAATTTTTTTAGGTTTTTTTGTTTGTTTTTTGTTCTTTTAGTTTTTGCAAGGCAATGGGGTTAAGTGACTTGCCCAAGGCCACACAGCTAGGCAATTATTAAGTGTCTGATTTGAACTCAGGTACTCCTGACTCCGGGGCTGGTGCTCTATCCATTGTGCCACCTAGCTGCCCCTAAGATCTCATTTCTAAAACTTATAGAGCATTGCATCAAATTTATAAGGTCACAAGTCATTCCCCAATTGATAAATGGTCAAAGGATATGAACAGACAGTTTTCAAATGAAGAAATTAAAAGTATATATAATCATATGAAAAATGCTCCAAATCAATATTGATTAAGGAAATGTAAATTAAAACAACAATGAGATATCATCTCATATCTATTACATTAGTCAAGATGAGGAAAAAGGGAAAATGATCAATGTTGGAGAGGTTGTGGGAGGATTGGGATATAGCTACATTGCTGGTGGAGTTGTGCATGGACCATTCTGGAGAGCAATACGGAACTCTGCCCAAAGAGCAATAAAAGTGTTCATACCCTTTGACCTAGCAATTCCAATTGTAGGACTATTTCCAGAAGAAACTATAGATAAAAAGGGGAAAAGTTCTATATGTTCCAAAATCTTCATTGAAGCTCATTTTGTAGTGGAAAAGAATTGGAAGTTGAGGAGATGTCCATCATTTGGGGAAATGGTTAAACAAGTTATGGTACATGAATACTATGGAATACTATTTTTCTATAAGAAATCATAAATGGTCAGACTATAGAGAAACATGGAATAAATTATGTGATCTGATAATGAGGAAGAGAGTAGAACCAAGGGAACATTGTACACATCAACAACATTATGAGAAGAACAATCTTAATGGAAGCAGCTCCACTCTGCAGTCCATTGAGCTAGAACAGCTGTATTAGACTGGTTATGGGCTATGCTATCTCCATCAAGAGGAAATAAAACAAAACAAAAATAAAACACAAAATAAAACCTTTCAGAATCTGATGAACACTTTATCAAAATTTTCTCTTATGTATCTCTTTCCCTTAATCCTATTCCTCATACCAAAAATTTCTAATCTGTAAAGATATTTATCAAAATATGTATGTACAATGCTAACCTGACTGTTTACTTCTGAGGGGAGGGGGATGGGAAGGGAGGATGGAAGGGAATTTTGTAAGTTAAAAATATACATGTATATATCAATGATAATAAACACATTTTGTAAAACGTTATCTTGAAAAATGTAACCAGATGTGCCCAGTCTGCCAGTTTGAGGGCCTCAGAAACCCACTGGAGCCATTTAATTAGGCATGTAACATTTGTTGTACATTGGTGGTATGGGTTGGGTTGTATTGAACCCAATATTCATGAATGAGTATTGAAATCTGTATGGACTCTTTGAGGGGTTTTTATTCAACAATTTAGCCCAGAAAAAATTAAAGGCCAACTCCTCTATAGAGATACAAAAGGCAGAAGGAAAAAAGGAAAGGGAAAAATTATTCCTTAAATGCCAAAATAATGAGGGCAGATATTGAAGGACTTGTATAGAAAAAAGCAAGTGGGCTAGTAAATGGAATTTAAAGTATATAAGGCAGAAATAGACTAAAAGTGATAGTTATAAGTAATGAGTTATAGATATATTAATTCATTTATAAAGGTACTACAAAACCCACTTCAGAGGTTATTGCCACAATGGCACAATGGCAATTATCATGACTAGAAAAAGAGGAATGAGTGAGTCAAGTATGATAGAGATAGAGATACATTGGATTATCAGAATGATTGAATATCAATGACCTAGAAGTTGAGATTTACTCTTGCATTTTGAACCCATGTAATTGTTAAATGGTCATGATTTTAGGGAAAAAAAGGGGGAGAGGAGTTAGAAGGTCAAGTGGATTTAGGGTAAAAATAAACTTTTTCATAGATTATGTTGAGTTTGAGAAGCCTAAGGTTTATTGAGGTATGCAAATCAAATAATCAATTTAAGATGTGAGGATGACATGGGAGAGAAATGTTAGTTGGATATGTAGATGTGGTATCATCTCAAAAGTTACAGTGATAAGAATAATAACTCACATCTGCATTTCAATTTCCAGAACACAATACTGAGGCTAAGATCTCTCAATCACATGTCTAAGGAATGATTTGAACTCATATCATCTTAGGACTGGGCCAACTAGCTGCCTAAAATTATAATGAAATTTATAGGTTCTGATACTATTTTTTGAGAAAATGAAGAGAGAAAAGATAAAAGACCATAGCAGATGCCTCAGAAATAAACTTTTGTCAGAAAAGAATGAAACATAGATAATAATCCTTCAAAGGAGATTGAGAAGAATTGAACAGGACACAAGAGAATTACAATATCACAAAATCTCAGACAGGAGAGCTAATCTTGAAGGAGAAAATAGTCAAAACAATTGATAAGTGTGATGTCTTGTCAAAAACTTTTGAGAAGTAAAAAGATTCAAGCATTGAAGGAATGGTACTTTAATGATGGAATGAGGTTAGTTAAGGAAGAAAAGCAATCCTGGTTTATTTTAAAAGAATCATGTCTACCTATAATTTCTAATTGAAGAATCATTGATTAATTATCTTTTATGGAGTGAGAATTATTAAGATTGCAGGTGGTAACATCAGGGTACAATAAAACAAAGTTAAAATAATAAAAAAATGAAGAAAAAGAAAATGAGAAATTTCTTATCAGAAAAACAGCTGAACGAGAAAATAGGTGCAGAAAAGATAACATAAGAATTCTTAAACTACCTGAAATTCATAATCAAAGCAACTACTATTGTAGAACCAGAAAGCAAAATAGAAATTGAAAAAATACACCAATCACTATCTAAACAAGATCCCAAAATGAAAGCTCAAATGAATATCATCTTACATTCCAGAGCTCATTGTTACAGGAGAAAACACTTTAAGCAGCCAAAAAAAAATCAAATATTGCGGCACTATAGTCAGGATTATCCTGAATCTAATAATTTCCACATTAAAAAAATAGCATATTTGGAATATGATATATTGAAAGGCAAAGGAGTCTTGATTACAACCAAGAATCACCTACCCAGTAAAACTAAATACAATCTTTAAGTTAAAAAAGTGGAAATTTAACAAAATAGAGGACTTTCAAGCATTCCTAATTAAGACAAGAGTTGAAGTAGAAAAAAAAATGACTTCCAAAAACATAAATCAAGAGAAATAAATAGGTAAAAAAGAAACAAGAGAAACAGGAAAGAGAAAACAAGAAATTCACAAGGTTAGATTTTTTTTGTTTCCTTTGGGAAGGTAATAATTGTAACTCTTACAGACTTTATTACTATATGTATATAGCAGAGAGTGTGGATATAAAGTGACTTTAACTTGAATGGGATAGTAACCTCCCAAAAAAGATAAAAGAAAAATGTGAGAAAAAAATTGCATTAGAGTCATTATCTTTCACTTGTTCAATTCTATTTTTTAGGTAGTTATTTTCCTTGGTAATTATTTTTATCTTTCTCATGCTATTGACTCTTGAAGTTCTGAACTTTGTATAACCCCTGTGCAAACATGGCAGAAGGAGTCCTTGAAACTTCTGGATCCCTAGAAGCTTCTCAGCTATGAAAAGATAATTTTTCTGGCAGTCTCGCTCCATCTGCCCTTAAGTCTGGGGAACATCCTGACAGGAAGTTACATCTTACTCGAAATAACTGACACTGTGTTCACAAGATAAACCACAGATCTTTTGGGTGACCAGATGCTGAGTAACCTAACCTTTGCTATACTTCCTGCTTCTGTAACTCCTTCTTATGCTGTAGAGCCTCCTCCGTCCTGGGGTTTTAGCCTTATAAACTCCATTCTCCCTTTGTTCAAGGAAGCTCAATTTCAGTTGTTCATCCTGTGCAGTCTCCAGCAATAACCTTTACCCTAAAACTGTGGGTCTTTATCTCTAGTCTGTTTCAGCATTATACTCTTTTTTTTCTTTATTCACTTCCTTTACTCTCCATTTATTCCATTTTTTTTCTTATACTTCTCTAATTTGCTTTTTAAAATCTTCCAGGAATTCTTTTTTGTGCTTGAGATGGAGATCAAATTGCATTTTTCTTTTGACCATTTTGACCCTATTGTCCTCCTCTAAGTGTATGCATTGATCCTCTATATCTCCATAGCAACTTTCTATAGTCAATCTTTTTTGTTTTGCTTTTCAAAAGTTTTTTTTTTTGTAATTTGCTATTTTATTTGAGAGGTTATTTGAGAGTTAGACTCTTGTCCTACACTACCCCACTAAATATGAGCTGGGGCTCAAGCTTGTTGAGGGCTTTCACTGGCCTTCAGGGCTTAGCTCTTTGCTTTCAGTGGAGGGTAGGCTATGCTGATTTGTATTGGGGAGTCTCTGTCTCTCTCTGTCTCTGCCTTTTTCTCTGTCTCTGTCTGCCTCTTTCTCTGTCTCTGTCTGACTCTCTCTCTCTCTCTCTCTCTCTCTCTCTCTCTCTCTCTCTCTCTCTCTCTCTTTCTCCTGACAGGTCTCAGAGAGGGACCACAAGTCAGCAATGTGGTCAAGACCTCACTGCTGCCTTGTCCTCAGGGTGAGGTCAAGGGGAAGGATCTTATTGTGCTGCATAGATTGATTATTTGCCTAGGAGGTTTACAGAAATATCGGGCCTCACTTGAGGATTGTCCCAGGTTCAGAGCCTTGCTGCAGAAGCCCCTGCTCTGAGATTTGCTACTGTTGCTGTTTCTGCAGTTACTGCTTCTCCTGCTTCCACTCCTACTAATCTTAGACTTTGATTTCTTCCTATCCCAGAGAGACAGACTTTTCTTTCAAGGGTAGCAAGCTGCTCCTCTGCTCCTATTGTAATTCTGAGATGATTTTCTAATTACTTAAAGGGAAATTAGCTAGGGCTTTTGAGGGTTTCCCCCCTCACACAGCCATTTTGGCTTCAAAAGTCAGACTTATTCAATCATTTAGGCAAAAAGAATTTCTTAGCCAAAACAGAAAGTTATTCAACAAAGTTATGCATTAAAGATACTTTGTATTCATTCAATTCATCAAAATTATTATGTCAGTGTGACCCTTTAAGATTCATGAGCCAAACACCAGAATGTCCCTGGAGCTCCTCATGGCACTTTGGCATTCAGGAAAACAAGAAATGATGTTAAGCCACGTTCATCAGAGTATATATGGGGTAGGTGCCAGTTCCATATAACTTTGATGAACATGGCTTAACTGAGTTATCCTACTGTTGAGAATGGTAGGGGAGATGAGGACTGAAGGAGAACCCTCTTTTTTTCTCCTTTTGTTTTTTAATGAATAGGAGTTCTCTTTTTGTGAAATGTCATAGTTCAAATCAGAATTTCTAAGTAGTTTACTTTTTTTCCACTGTAGATCATCCATTGCTGCAGCCATTCTGCATTTATAAGGCTGGAGGCACATTCTAGTGACATATTAATGAAATCAGCCAGTTGAAAGTGCTCTTGAGCTGGAGATAGCAATATTAATAGACATCTTTGAAACAATGTTAATTCAACATAACTTCATATAACTAGTACAGGATTCTTTCCTCCTTTCCCCTTCTCACATCTGCCTAGCTGGGGAAAATCGTGCCTGCCTGAGGGCATAGATGCCTAAAGGCTGCTAAAAGCACTGGCCCCAGTTTAAGCACAGTTGGTAAAAGCAGAATCTATTGACAGCCTTAGGTGGTTTGACTAATCCCACCTATGCTATTAAAAAGTTAATTGGGAACCATTAGGTTGCTTTGTTTGTTTCTAAATGAGGCTGCTTCCCTTGGGTGTGAAACTTGCCTCTCAGGATACATAAGGGAAAAGAAAGTCAATATTTCTGTATCAGAAACTAGAATTTTGGCTTTTTCAGAAGCTGTAGAACAATGGAAGTTTTCTTGTTTCCTCGTCATAATTTATTCTCCTTCTCCTTCTACCTGTCTGTCCTGTCTTTCTCAATCTCCTTTGCAAGATGATCATATATCTTTCTTCTTCTAAGTACAATTGCCCTCCAAGTCTTTATCCTAGGACATTTTCCCCTTTATCTAAATACTCTCCTATGATAATTTAATTTATTCCTTCCATTCAATGATAAATGTAATGCATACAACTCCCACATTTATTCATCCAGATTAATCTCTCCACAAAAACTCAATTTTACATGGATATTGTTGGGTATTTCTACTTTAGCATTCCAATAACATCTCAAATGCAACAGAACCAAAATGGACCCATATTTCCCTCTAAATCTTCCATTACTCCAAATTTCTCTATTCATATTTTGCTTTGAATCACTGAGTCATTCTGATATATTTTTTTCTCAACAGTCTCCAACATACAATGGACAAATTGAGTTAATGATGCAGAGAATTATGAATGTAAAATATTTATAGTAAGGAACAAATACTGTAATCTTTTATGCTGTTAAATTGTTAATTGTGGAAGGTTGTTTGCTCCTGATATGTAACCTGACCCCTGTTGTTTGTATTCCATCTCCTGTTTTCCCCGTTACCTAACCCTGGCCATAGATGTTGCTGTGACAAGAAATGACAGGTTGAACTTGGGAGTCAAACACCTTGGGAAAAGAAGGATCAGAAGATAACTTGCCATTGGAAGATACAAGGTACAAGTACAAGACCATTGCCCAAGTGCCACCCCTTGGTTCAACCTACCACAGAAGGGTATTCCATCCATGAGGATAGGTTTTTCTCATGTTCTTTCTTAAGCCACATGGAGCACCATGTGTCTCCCCCATGCCATGTGACCAAACTAAGCCAAGCCTCATGGCAGCCTGCCATTTTATCCCTCTCTGCTCTCTCTCTCTCTCTCTCTCTCTCTCTCTCTCTCTCTCTCTCTCTCTCAAACTTGACCTAGCTGGTTCAGTCTCTGCTCCAGTCAGCTCTCCCTGACTGTCCTTTATCCTACCTCTCTTGATTTCTTTTTCTTCTTTCTGTATCCCAAGTAAAACAACCTTGCCTAGCCTTTTGTTATTCACCCTGTCCTAAAGTGCCTGTTACTTCTTTGGTAGGAGGAAGAGTTATAAACTTATATACTTTGAAATAATTTGTAATAAAATCCTAAGCAGTTTTAAAATCCCACGGCATGAGAATTATTTTGTTTCAGTGGCCTTAGATCTTTTACCTCTTTATGTCAGCATTACTACTACTACCTCACATAATCATATATACGTTGGTCTCCTCTCCATTCACAAAGCCAAATACAAAGGATTGGTTTTATAGCTATGATTTGAATGAATTACATAGGGAATGTGTGCAATCAAGACAGAAATTAAGAAATTATTTTCTAGACTAGTTGAAAAACAAAAAAAACAACTTAAGGAGATTCTAGTGGACAAATGAGACACAGGTTGCAGAAGTAAAATCTACCAGACTTAACCATTGCAACAAAAGTACAGAAAGCAAAACTTCTCTGAGAGACAAACAAGTTAAACAATTGGATTTTTTTTTTTTTGCTTCTGTTTGTAACTGATGTTCTTTGCTTATTTTTTTTACCAAAATAAATCATCTTTGAATTGGGAAGAATAAAATTGAAATGACTGATAAAATGTAGAAAACCCTATAAAAACAGAGAAGTAGTAAGATGTTGTAATGGGAGAAATATCCCATCCCTCCTATGGTAGGTTAAGGTTGCTAGATTTTATTTTATTTAATCACATCTTCTGGGTTAAAAAAAATAACTGAACAAAGATTGCATAAGACAGTAATAAATTATTTTACATTTATCAATATCATTTCTTTTTGTTTTAAAAGTTTAAAAAAACAAGCTTATAATCCGTTGTTACTATCAATGTCATAAAAATTGAACTAATGTAAAGGAAATCTTTCTAAAATAACCCCTACTGGAGCAAACCTGGCTAAACAAGTTCTATGGATAAACTAAGTCATATTACAGACTAAACTACATTTAGAAGATTCATACTAGGTTGATTAAGATGAAAAACTTACGGACCTACAGAGCAGAATTCCTTCCTTAAGTAAGGTGAATCAATTATATTGGGAGACTGTCATGTTTTTCCTCTTCTTATCTGAGGAATGTTTGGAGCTTTAAATAAATTTTCATACTCATGGCATAGATTTCAGCCAATTGAATTACTTTCCAATTAGGAAATATAACCTGATCTTCCTAAATTACTAAAAGCTAATTAATAAAAATAAAATAGAAATTAATAAAAGTAATAAAAATAAAATACTTTTTTGTAATATTGTAAAAACATGTTCAAATCATCAGACTGTTAACCTGACATACAGAAGACTACTAAAGTAGAAAATATTAGGATATTTAATCAAGGAAAGGGAACTATAATTTGGGACCCCACAAAGCACCAAAGTTTTGGAGCGCCTATGATGGGCAAAAGGGACTGTATCAAAATATATTTGAACAGGATAGAAATATTACATAAGGAATACACTCCTGGAACAGTTACATAAATTGTTTTGCATAGCAACAATAAATTCAAAGAAAAGACTGGGAAATGGTGAAATAGTCAACCCAGTGGATTTCAGGTGTAGCAAAGGGGAATTTCCAGGATATAATTACAAAATTAACTCAACCTTGGGGTCCAGGTTAGGTAGTCCCCTCAGATGGATGTATTTGAAAATTTCCTAGACAAACTAGTACACTAATTTGTGCACTAATACACAAAATAAATTGAAATAAAATGGAATTGTGGAAATTGAAATAAATTGGAAGATGAGACTGTTGAGCCTCTCTCCTCTCCTATAAGAGAGGAAAGGTATCACAGGTTTAGGAAATGATAAAAATTTTCTCATTTCTCAAAAAGAAAAAAAAAGAAGATAGTGCATTATACAAGCTATATAGAATAGGAAAGGGGCAGCTAGCTGATGCATTTGATAGGGAGCAAGCCTAGAGTCAGGAAGACCTGTCTTCCTGAGTTCAAATCTGACCTCAAGTATGTACTAGTTATGTGACACTAAGCAAGTCATATAACTCTATCTGCCTCAATTTCCTCATCTGTAAAATGAACTGGAGAAGGAAATGACAAATTATTCAATTATTTTTGTTAAGAAAAAAAATCAAATAGTGTTATGAAGACTTGTACATGACTGAAAAATGACTGAACAAATAGGACAGTAAATTTTATTTTATTCCTAATAGAATTATAGAAAAGTATTTAAATGAATGCTTTATACCAGAAGCAGTGATCAGAAAAAAGTTAGAAACTTAAATTAATCTCTATCTGGAGAAATGAGGACATGATCAGACATTTGGTGCTTATCTCTTCTTGAGAGTCAATAATCAATAGCCTATTAAGATACTGTATTATCCTCTCATTTGAAAGATTCTCAGCAAAACTGATTCTTGCAATACTTGGGAGAGGTAGCCTCTAGCCTACTAAATTCCCTGAGGACATCAACATAATATTGATTATAGCACTTGTTCAAGATCAAATAGTTATGAAGTATCTGAACCTGGACTTGAACCTTTCAGCACTTATGACCCCTAGTAGGATAGTATTTGATATATTAGTTTATCTACTTTATAATATTTTATGCTATGATTGCTTTGTATATAATATGACTACAGGTACACACCCTCATAGAGGATGCCTCATTAGGCTTCATTAGAAAATAAGATAATTTTATAGTAGATGTTGCTTTTTTTGAAACTCTATAATACTTTGAAATGGAATAGCATTGTGATACCAAAGACTGATTGATTTGAATTCTGAGAAAAGAGGCACAAAAAGCCAGGGTGATCAGTCTAAGGGGATTTACTTACAGGAACCCCTTGCAATTAGCTTTTTGAAAAGGATGGCGAGCAAGCAGGGCATAGTCCTGGAGGTTCATACTGAAGCTTTTTCCTTAAGCTATTTATGTACTAGACTGAAAATACTAAAGAGAACATGTGCTGAAACATGTAGGACATGGTTGAGGAAACAGGATGTGTAAATGTTCAATCAAATCGGCTTTGATTGCTAAGTCACTCATCATTCTTGACCAAGCAAGAATATTTGTTATGAGTTTCCACAATGCTCCTAACTGCAACCACAGTCTGTTTAACCAAAAGCAATACATTTTATTAGCTACTCTATTCCATTAGAATACTAGAAACCAGATATAATTGGAGAGCAGGTCCTGCCCTGATTTGAATCAAGATCAGAAAAGAGTATTGAATAGAGTTTGCCCAGAGTTCTTTGACATTACTTGGTTTGGGAGGAGGTTTTTTTTTTTTTGAGGGCGGGGGAGACAGATAAACTACTGAGAACTATAACTTTGTCTTAGTGTGATCAGAATCTCTTCTACTTAACCCAGAGTAGATGATTAATTAATTCAAAACATGTACTGACTCAAGATATAACCAAGTATGTTTGAGAATTTGGAGTGCAGAGGCAACTATAGAAGTATAAATGTTCCTGATAAGTATCCCTTCCAATACACAGCTTTGAATGTTTTACAAGGATTCCTCCCTTAGCTTTCACCAGAACCCAAAGTAAAAGACTTACTGGACTGATATGGTAAATAGTTAGTGTTCTGATATCCCTTTCTGAGTAACATTGTTACCTAATATTTCCAAGACTAGCTCGCTTTTAACTGCTTGCTGTTCCTCTTTTTTCCCTGATTATGTTTACCAATTGTGAAAAATTGGGAGATGGATTATGTTTTGGGTCAGTTAGAACTGTCCCAAAAGCATTTCATCATCCAAGCTCCCTTTAAGCACTTGAGGAAGCTTAATATGGTTTGTGGGCTCTAAGTTCTCTCCTAACATAGCTAGAAGCATTTTAACCTTCTTTCTTTAATGTATTTGAGAACTTGACATGAAGGTCCTCAGCATTCCCCATGCACCCGAAAGTGATGCTACATTGCCCTCAAGCAATCATGAATCATAATAGAAGTGCTATACATTTTTATAGTACCCAACAAATGAAATTCTCACTTGCTAAGACTGTTGTAGTTATCTTCACTTTTCTGTGTCTGATAATGTCCCTCTAATATCATTTCAATGTCCTGTGTTGGCAATAGTTCAAATGTCTTCTTTCTGGACTCCATATCACCTAAGATAAATGACAACTACACATTGATGAAGCATTCAAAATATATTCATAATTCTCTCCAGATATTTCCCATGACATAGACCTGTAATTCTGGTAATATGATAACATTTGGGCTACATTTGCCCAGTCTATTAGTTGTGTTTTTTCATACATAATAGATTTTCTTCCTTTTTTAAGTGAAGGCTTGTTTCTTCAGAAACTTAGCACCTGAATCATTTTTTTTCATGCATCTTTTTCCTAGGGTACCCATCTAAAGGGTTTAAACTGTAATTTCAAGAATTTTCTAAGGGCTGTATCTGAATTAACCTCCCTCTTGAATATCTAAATAGGTCCTTTATTTCCTAGGTTAACATCAGAGGCATGGAAGAAATCCTTTCAAAAAAAAAAGTAAGATACCAGAGAATCATCTTCCTAAATAGCCATGGTTGCCAACATTCCCTGAAAAAATAGCCTTAGGAAAAGGACATATCTATCATCTTCTACATAATGGGATTTTGAAACTAGAAGTAAAAAGAGAAGTTGGAGTCAAGCAGTCTGCTTGAGTATGATGATGTGGAGATTCTTGATAGGGAATGAGATTCATTTGTTGGTTGCTAGGGTCCTTTCCAACTCAGTCAGTCCTAAGGTATTTATTAAGTGCCTACTTTGCTCCAGATAGTATGCTAAGTTTTGACAATGCAAAAGCAACAACAACAACAACAACAAAGACAGTTCTAACTCTCAACCAGTTCAGATATTCTGATATTATTCAGCTTTTTAGAACAACCCAATCTTCAGCTCTCCATCTGAGTTCATCCATTTTGTAATACTTAGCATTTTATAGCCTTTAAAATATGCAAAACACTTTACAGAGAACTTATTTTATCTTTATAACCACCCTAGAAGGTTGGTACTTTTCCCCATATTTTACAGTAAATGAAATTGAGATAAATAGAGGCTAAGTGACTTTCTCAGGGTTGCACAGATGGTGTTTGAGGTCATATGAGTTCAGATCTTCCTGTTTCCAGGTCCATCACTCTATCCATTGTACCATCTGGCTGTCTTGTAACAAACATGCATAGTTGAGTAAAACAAATTTCTACATTAGCCATACTTGAAAAATGTTTTATTTTACATCATTAATGTATCACCTTTCTGTCAGAGGATGGTTAGCCTATTTCCTCATCAATCTCTTTAATCATGGCTGCTCATCATTATTATCATGGTTGATTATCATTATTATCAGAATACTTAAGTCTTTCAAAGTTGTTTGACTTTATAGTGCTGTATTTTATTGAACATATGCTTTGACTTCATTGTCTCAGGGTCAGGCCTGCTATATTTTCTCCCTCAGGATTGAGAAATATGTTTGGGGGGGTTTGTGGTATGTCTATTCTCTATTATCATTGGCTCAATCCCCTACTGGCTGTGCTCTTCCTAATTTACAAACCAATGACTAGTTCCCCAGTTCCTTCCTTCCTTAGAATCACTTGGCATTTACACAGGGATATTTATATCAAGGACATAGCAAAAACAAAAGAAATAAACATTTCCCCCAAAATATTTAGTGCACAATACCCTTTACACCACTTTGGTCTTTAAAGGAAATGGGTGAAGATCAAATCTTTTCTCAGTTTCTACATAGCACTACTTCCATCAAGTTCACATCCAAAGGAATCCTTCTATTGGATTTGGGTGTCATTCCCAAATACTGTTCCTTGCTCTTTGGGGTTTTGATACAACACCTGGCCTAAATCCTAACTCTTAGATTCCTGTAATTTATATTTCTGACCTAGACCTAAGACTCTACTTCCTGTATTTAAGAATGGAAAAGGAGAAATGAAAAGTATTTAAGAATGGAAAAGGAGAAATGAAAAGACTCAGGAGTTCCCCATTTATCTGGGTGGTTTGGGGGTAGTGTGGATGGTAGTGAAAAAAGGAGGAAGAGCTGACCTCTGTCATCAGACACCATGAGTGAAGGAGTCACTTTACTTCCCAAGTCTGCTACTGAAGCTGACTTAGGCCCTTTTAAAGATATCAGCAGTTCTGATTACACAGCCAATTGAAAGTCTCCCAACAGTTGTATGACTGGTCAACTGGAGTTAGTTACAGAATTTCTAGTCATGCTCCATTCTCTCCAAGACTCTCTATGATTCTCCTAGAGAAGCTCCTTAGCATCACCATTTGTGAGATACTATCTCAGGAAGTCTAAGTTTCTTCCTTTCAATCCACAGATGTACTAACAGGTCATATTCCTCTGGCAGCATATTGACTGATCAAAGGTCATAAATCATTACATCATCTTTTGAAGTCAATAAATAGCAATGAAGTAAAAGTATGAAAAGATGGCTAAAGTATCACCACTCTTGATTTATTTCATCTTCCTAAGTATTTATTTAGATTTTGGAATGACTGTTCTTTCTTCTCATACATACTACTTCCTTCAGTTAAGTATTAAGTTCCTCAAGTTAAGTGTCCAATAAAATTTCATCTTTAATGTAGGGAGAGTTTGTAAATTATTCCTCCCAAGGAAAAAGGTCAGTGGAAAGTAATGAAATTCTGCCTCATTTTCTACAAGAAGTTGCTTTTTAGTCTAATCACATAGAATAAAACATTCCCTTCCTTAACCCTATGACCTGATTTTCATCTTGTGGAATTGGTTTATGGGAGGATGAAATGGGGAAGGAGGAGCAAAGAGCCAAGGTTAGCAGTCAAAGGCAGGGACTTACATGAGCACTCGCAAATCCCTTCCAAACAACTTTAAAATATTATCTCAAAATGCATTTTGGGGTAGTAGAACCCACAAGAGGATGAACTAAAACAATTTCCCAATACAGAAAAAGTCTGTCTTAAGAGGTAAAAGAGGAGCACAGTCCAATTGTAGGCAATGCCCTGGCAAGTCAGTAGCAGGCCTTATATAGCCTCTTCCAGAACTTGTAGGACATAGATAATAAACAGGATCAGGCAAAATATCAGAAGGAGATTACTCAGTCCCTTTGTAGATACTGTGTACAGGACTCATTTACATTACAAATACTGATTTTTAGTCACAGGGCAAGTGAGAACATTAGCATGCTAGAGACTGAAGCTGAAGAGGAGCTCAAACTCTGATCACAGTTCCAGGACAGAAAAAGTACTTAGGGTCTTTCACACAGCAGAGAACAGCCAAGAGAGTAGTAAACACACCTTTCCTTAAATCATACCACCTTGGAAGAATTAAAAACTTACAGACTGCCAGAACTTGCTCTGAAGACAGCTGCACAAAAACAAAACAAAACAAAAAAACACAAATAAACAGCAACAGCAAAAACAAAAATCCAAGAAAGTGCCCCCTCCATAGAGGAAGAAGAGCACAACTTCAATATCAAGTTAAAAATCAGGAAATAGGCTGGGAAAATGAGCAAACTGGATAAAAAGTGTCTGACTGTAGAGAGTTAGTAGGATATCAGGGAACATCAAACCGAAGATTCAGAAAATGACAAAAAAGTCATAATGGGTACGATTTAAGCTTCAAAGAAAAATGAGAATTTGTCTTAGCTGCAAAAAGAATTCCTGTAAAAATCTCAAAAAGAACATTTTATATCAAATAAGAGGTGGAAGGAAACTTGAATCAATGGGAGGCACAAAAATATCGAATGGCAGAATGCTTTAAAAAGCAGAATTGGCCAAAAGAAAAAAAGATATACAAAAATTCATTTAAGAAAAATATGTTTTAACAAGAAGAATTGAACAAAATGAAAAAGGAGGTAGAAAACTTCACTGAAGAAAATAATTCTTTAAAAATTAAAAATAGTGAAGTAAGTAAAATCTAAGGACTCCTTGAGATATGAAGAAACAAAATAAAATCAAAGGAATGAAGAGAAAAATAAAAGAAAATATGAAATATTCCATTAAAAAACTGATCTGGAAAATAGATTGAGGATAGATAATTTAATAATTACCTGAAAATCTGATCAAGAAAAGATAGACAGACCTTTAAAATATTAATGAAGAAAACAGCTGTAATATTCTAGAATCAGAGCAAAAATAGAATCCACCAATTATCACCTGAAAAATCCAAAATAAAATCTTTCAGGAATATCATTGCCAAATTTCAGAACTCTGAGGAGAAGGGGAAATTACTGCAAGAGACTAGAAAGAAATAATTAGAGTATCATGTAGTCAGAATCAAAATAACATGATAAGAAATTTCTATATAAAAAGATCCAAGGGCTTGGAATATGATGCTAGATTTATAGCCAAGAATCACTACTTAGAAAAATGAGCAAAATCTTTCAGGGGAAAATGATACTCAATGAAATAAAGTTCTTTTAAACATTCCTGCTAAAAAAGACCAAAGCTGAATTAAAAAATTGACTTCCTTTTTTTTGTTTGCGTTTTATTTTGTTTTGTTTTGCAAGGCAATGGACTTAAGTGACTTGCCCAAGGCCACACAGCTAGGTAATTAGTAAGTGCCTAAGGCAAAATTTGAACTCAAGTCCTCCTGACTCCAGGGCCAGTGTTCTGTCCACTGTGCCATCTAGCTGTGCAAAAATGTTAAAAAAAAAATCATAAGGAATTCAATAAGACTGAATTACATACTATTTACTTCCTACTTGGGAAGATAATATTTGTAACATAAAATTTTATCTTTATTAGAGCAGTTTGAAGGAGTATATATAGAAAGAGGTCATAGATATGAAATGAATATGATGGGATATCTTAAAAAAATTTTAGGGGTAAAAATAGAAATAAGCTGAAAGAAGAGGAAGGCAGAGGTAAATTGTCTTACATAAAATAATAACAAAAGAGCTTTTAAAATGAAGAGGAATTTAGGAGACATGGGGAGTGATCAGATTTCTAATAGTTCAAATTTCTAATAGCACACAATTAGGTATAAAAATCTATCTTACTTTATAGGGAAGTAGTAGGGAAAGGGGATAAAGGGGATAAAAAGTGGGGCACTGATAGAAGGGGGAAGATTGGTAGATACAGTAGTTAAAAGCAAAACATTTTTGAGAATGGACAGTGAAAGAAAAGGGAGTTATAAATGAAGGTGGGATAGGATGGAGGGAAATACACAGCAATAACAGCAGTGAAAGAAAATTACAGTTTCTCTAATGATCTTATTTCTCAAATATAGAGGAATCAAATTTATAATTAAACAAGTTATTTTTCTTGAGAAATGGTCAAAGGATATAAACAGACAGATTTTAGATGAAGTAATGAAAGTTATCTATAAATTCTAAGTTATCATCTCTTGCCTATTAGATGGGTTAAGTTGATAGAAAAGGAAAATGTGTAAAACTGAGAACTTATTCAACCATTCTGGAGAGCAATTTGGAACTCTGTCCAATGGACTATATGAAACCATGCATAGCCTCTTAACAAGTAGTACCACTACTAAGATGTATCCCAAAGAAATAAAAAAAAAAAACAAAAACAAAAGCACACACACACACACACATACACACAAACACAGAAACAAACACAAGTATTTGTATCAGTTTTTAGTGGTGGCAAAGAATCAGAAATCCAGGTGATGGTCATCCATAAGGAATGGCTGAAAAAGTTGTGGTATATCATTGTACTATATGAAATGAAAAGCAGGATGCTCTCAAAAAAACCAGGGAAAGACTTCAACTGATGCAAAGCTAAGTTAAATGGAACCAAGAGAACGAACTTATGATAAAAAAAATGCCATACACTCCAGAGAAAGAATGAGTGGAATCTTAATGCAAATGGAAATATACTTTTACAAACTTTATTTTGGGTGCAGCTAGGTGGCATAGTGGATAAAGCACCAGCCCTGGAGTCAGGAGTACCTGGGTTCAAATCCGGTCTCAGACAGTTAATAATTACCTAGCTGCGTGGCCTTGGGCAAGCCACTTAACCCCACTTGCCTTACAAAAACCTAAAAAAAAAAAACACTATTTTTCTTTTTTGTGTTGATATGTGTTTTCTTTTACAATATGGCTAATATGGAAATATGTTTTTCATAAGTGAATGTGTATACCATATATCAAGTTGCTTGTCATTTCAATGAAGGGATGTGGAGGGAAGAAAGTAGAGAATTTGGAAAGAAATTTTAAAAAATGAATGCTAATGATTATTTTTGCATGTAATTGGGAAAATAAAATATTAAATTAAAAAACAAAAAACAAAAAAGATGAAATGTGAATAGACATTAACTGTTTTTTTCATGATCTCTATGTTTCAATTTATCATGTTGAATGTTAATTACGTTTATCCTTGGAAATGTAGCTATTTCTATCAAAAATGGTGACAAAAAAAACCTACATCTGATACAGAGAATGCCTGGTCCTTTAAGTAAAATCAGTAATATTTATTATATTATAATTATATATTATAATTATTATATAATTATATAAGAAGCCTAAACATAACTTCTGTACTTTTATCTTTTTTCTTTTTTTCTTTTTAATTTTCTTTTTTTATTTTCATCCATTTATACATGCCCATTTCCAAGTCACAAAATTTCCCTCCACACTTCCTTCTCACTCCCCACTCCTCAATAAGGAACAGTCAGGTTAGCATTTTACATATATATTTTGTTAAACATATTTACAAATTACTAATTCAATGAAGAATTAAGATTGAGGGAAAGAAATACATAAGAGATAATTTTTATAAAGTGTTCATCATATTCGGAAGGGTTGTTCTTTTTTCCTGTATATTTTATTTTGGTTTGCATTATTTTCTCTGGTTCAGGATAATATAGTCCACAAGCAGTCAAATACAGTTGACCTTATTCTCTGGACTGTTGAGAGCTGCTTCCATCAAAGTTGTCCATCTCATAATGCTGTTGATGTGTATCTTGTTCTCTTGGTTCTACTCCCTTTGCTCAGTATCAGATCCTGTAAGTCATTCCATGCTTCTCTAGAGTCTGATCATTTATAGTTTTTTTTTATAAAACAATAATATTCCATAGCATTCATGCACCATAACTTGTTTAGCCATTCCCCAATTGATGGACAACCCCTTAATTTCCAATTATTTGCCATTACAAAAAGAGACTGCTATGAATATTTTGGAACATACAGGATTTTCCCCAACTTTTACAATTTCTTCTGGATATAGACCTAGAATTGGAATTGCTGGATCAAAGGGTATGAACAGTTTTATTGCTCTTTGGGCATAGTTATTCACAACTCCATCAGCACTGCATCAATGTCCCAATCCTCACACAACCTCTCGAACACTGAACATTTTCCCTTTTTCTCATCTTGACTAATCTAACAGGTATGAGATGATACCTCATTGTTGTTCTAATTTGCATTTCTTTAATCAATAGTGATTTGGAGCATTTTTTCATATAATTATACATAGCTTTTTATTTCTTCATTTGAAAACTTACTGTTCTTATAAATTTTATCTTAAAAATTTGATGCAAATCTCTATATATTTTAGAAATGGCACCTTTATCAGAACTTCTGATTGTGAATATTATTTCCCAGCTTTCTGCTTTCCCCCTAATTTTGGCAGCCTTGATTTTATTAGTACATAAGCTTTTAAATTTAATATAGTCAATATCATTCATTTTTCAATATATAATACTCTCTAATTCTTGTTTGGTCATAAAGTTATCTTTTCCAATGATCAGATGGATATAGTATTTTTTGGTCTATTAATTTATCTATGATATCGCTCCTCATGTCTAAATCTTGTACCCATTTTGAACTTATTTTGGTATAGGGTATGAGATGTGGATCTATACCTAGTTTTAGCCAAAATATTTTCTAGTTTTCTCAGCAATTTTTGACAAATAACCTCTGTCCTTTTCAAGTAGGATTTGGAATCAAAGCAACTCAGTTTCACTGGTGAAGTAATTCAAGGGAGCATTCTGCACTGCCTTAATCCTATTTAGTCAGAAGACTGAATTCAAATCTCAACAGATCTCCTCACCACCTGTATATACTTGAACAAGTTAATTAATATCTTCGTCTCAGTTTCGTCATTTGCAATGATAAGAGTAGACTTCAGATGACATTTTAAGATCCCATAAAGCTCTAAATTTATTAGCATGGGGATATCTCTAATCTGAAAAGAGTTTAGAGTGCTAGAAGATTGAAAAACAGAAAATGATAATGAGAAGAAATATCTAACATTCATCAGGTTAGACCTCAGTGTTGGGAAATCCCACACTCCCTTGACTCCATTTAGAAGAAATGAAGTGTCTATTAAATTGAATGAGGGAAGTATGATGTGAGAGGATAAGAAAGTAGCTTGGGTTTTTTTGGTCTATTGCAAGCAGAGCATTGAAGGTGTAGAATTCAACTGTCAGCACTTGTTTTTGAACAAACTATCTTTGCCTCTTTTCCTTTGTCCTGTGAACATAATAAATAAACTAAAAGATTGACTAATACAGACCTGATATTTAGGACATACATACATACATACATACATACTTACAAGGTCTTTACCTACTCATGCCCTGCTAGAGTGTCATATTCTATGCTAGTACATTCATGATAAGGAAATGCGAGCTGAGACCACAATCCCCCTTCACTCTTCATTGAATATATGGTGAAAGAACTTAGCCATTTTAGCAGCAGATGATAGAAATTATTCATTTAAATTACTCATTTAAATGTTTGCCTTGACTTTTATTTCAAGTTATTGCCTTTTGCACTGAACGACTATCATAAAGCACTAAACTAACATAATGGCAGTTGTTCACAAGGGATAAAGTGCCAAGCCTGGAGTGAAGAAAATGTAAATTTAAATTTAAATTCAGCCTCAGTTTTATGCTGTGTGACTTTGAACAAGTCACTTAACCTGTTTCCCTCAGTTTTCTCATCTATAGGATAGCACCTACTTCCCAAGTTTCTTTTGAGTATCAAAAGTGACATATTTAGTATATATTAATTAGTCATATAATTAGTATAATTTTTGGCTCATAGTAAGCATTATACAAATGTTTAATGGTAGTAGCAGCAGCAACAGCACTAGTAGCAACACTATGTCTTCTGGTGGGTCTGGATAAAGAAAGTTTATGTATTTGTGTGTTTGTGTGTGTGTGTGTGTGTGTGTGTGTGTGTGTGTGTGTTGTCATCATCATTTCAGTCATGACTGTCTCTTGATGATTTTTGGCTTTTGTTTTTTTATTTTTCCTGGCAAGGTGCTAGAGTGGTTTTACTTTTCTTTCTCCAGTTCTACCTCCACATAAAGAATTTAAGGTAAATGATGTTAATTGACTTGCCCAAGGTCACACAGTTAAAGAAACATAAGGTGGGGTTCATTAATTGTGGTTCAGAATACAGACACTAACAGAAAGTAGCCTTGTTCTTGAGGTTTCTTTCAGGGGTCAAAATTAAGAGGCATACAGAATACTATGAGTGTTATAAATAGTTCTGTCACAACAGCTTCTAAATTTGTATTATAAAAAGGTTGACAGTCTCTAAGGTACTTCATTATCCAGTTTATTTTTCAAAATTCTTACTGTAGCACTAAAATAAGCATGCTTTTTCCTTGAGTAATCAAGCATTTTTATTGTTTGTGAACACTGAGAATGATTGCTTTTGTCCTTGAACACATTTAACTATATGGAAGGGTAAATATTTAATACAATGCATAGGTATTTAGCCTTGTGTTTCCTATTAACATGAAAAAAGGCAAATATTTATAGCATACTTTCACATGATATTTATGCTGTAATTCACTGTAATAAAATGTGGGAAAACAATTGGAAAAAGTTATATGAGTATATTTAAATATTTAGATTAAAAAGCACAATTTTGATGGTATTACAACGTTTATCTTCAAAGCTATTAAAATAAAATCAATACAAATGAGCAAGAAAAAAAGAAAATCTATGATAAGGTTAAAGCCATTAAAGAGTGGCTTAAAGAAAGATGAAAAATTATAAGAAACCAAAATCAAGAATCCAAAAATAATTCATCATAATTGTTGACATGTTACAAGTAACATAGAATGTAAAAGAAGACAATTTTACTTGATTTTATTTAACTGGATCCAGATAAGTGTGAATAATGAATCCTATGAAGTAGCTGAATTATTTGAATTCCACATGAGTATTTCCATTGGACTAGAATCAGTAACTTTATGTTACATAATTATAAGGACTAACACTAAGAATTCACTTACTCTCAGTGCCCCAGGCAACTGGTCTAAAACTACAAATTAACAAAACTGACAATCTTTGACAATAGAAGGTTTTTCACTCACTGGCAGTCAAAATAATGATGAAACAATATTCCTTCAATTTCTGATTCAAGAGAACAACATCTGATTTCATGCTCACATATAAATCCTTAACCTTTGTGTACTGTATGTATTTGATTTACCATATGTCCTTTAATGCAAGCAAAATGTGGAGGTATAACTAAATTGTATCAGTAATGTATCAGTGATCAATCATAGTGAACATTCAATTTTTCCAGTTCCAAGCAATTACTGAGTATAATGCATTGAAGAAAGAAAGAGAATTTCAAAGATAGGGAATGGTATGATATAATAACTCAAATATATGAAGAATGATATAATCAGATTTACATGTAGTGTACTGAATGAATTAAAGAAAAAAAAAAGTGTGGGGAATGAAATAGTCCAGGTAAAGGACAGTGAAAGCTGAACTACTGAGTGGAAAGAGGAGACAGGTCTGAGTGAATGTCAGAGGAAGAATGGAAAGGACTTGAAAATTAGCTGAATGTGACATAATGAGATAGAAGAAAGGGTCAAGACCCAGACAGTATTTGTACCTGGAAGAATAGGGAAGATGACTAATGTGATGGATGACAATCTTCAGAAAGATCTTAGGGCAGCTAGGTGGTACAGTACATAGAATTAGGAGAACCTGAGTTCAAGTTCTCCTCTCATATACTTAATAATTGCCTAACTGTGTGACCTTGGGCAAGTCACTTAACTCCATTGCCTTAAATAAATAAAAATTTAAATAAACAGAAAGATCTTAGGCTGGAAAATTAACTAAATATATTAAATTAAATAGGTTTAAATATAATCTTATAAGAAGAAAAGAATTTTAAGAACAAGATAGAGGAAGTCTATTTCAATAAGAATTTGTGTGGAAAAAAATCGGGGCTTTAGTGCTTTTTTTAAGCAATTGTGTGTTTCAGCAGTCACCAAGTATAATGAGACCTTAGAGCATATTAAAAGAGGAATTAAATTTGTAAATAAGGAGGTGATAGTCCTGTTATGCCTTGTTTTCAGGATACTACATCTAGTATGTATGTGTACACACACATACACACACACACATATATTCACACACACATATATATTTTTGAAACTATTTCTTTACTAATTCATAAACCCACATGTTCTCAGAAAAATCTGTCCATATGTTTCTGATTCATTTACTATTATAGCATTCAAATGTTATATGAGTCATTTTATGTTCAGGAAGCCTTCTATCCTTGAGCCAAAAATTCACATTTGACTCAGAATGAATAAACCTCAAATAGCTTAAATTTTATCCTAATCTCTAAGTTAATTAAATTGATGGGATCTTCCTGGATGGGAAAAATAAGTCCATTCCTTTTACTATCACTTCCTAGTGGTCATTCAATATCAGTGTCAACATCTGAAGTCTTGGGGGGAAGAGGGAAAGAAAGAAAAAAGTGTTATTTTTAGGGAACACTCAGAATTCTGTATGCTCTTTCTCATACACTTTTCTTCTCTGTGTGTGACTAACAGTTTATACTTTTTCAACTCCAAAACCAAATGAAATTTAGTAGTTCAATTTCCTTCTGTGACTCCTAGCAGATTTCCTCTGTTCTGAACCAGTGGAGAATAACGGCAACCAGCAGAATTTCTTTCTGTCCCAAACTATCTTTACTTCCTCTGCCAGCTGCATCAAAGATTCCCTGGCTGGCATCACACCTTGCCCCTAGAAAAATGTAACAGAAGACAGAGCAGTATCCACTGCTCTCCACCCCCCATCAATTCATGAGCACACTGTAGGCGCTCAACCAGCACTCAAGAAGTAATAAACTATTTATTCCTTCAGCATCTCTGCAATAGATCCTCATTTATCCCAGAGCAATGAAACAGACAGAGCTTCCAAAATAAGAGTTCTGCTTTGAAGCTTTTCTGGACTGGCATCCTTATGGTAGCTGTTTTCTTGAATTTTCTTTTTCCTAATTCCTTGTCATACCCTATTTCCAAAGTTTCGAAAACGTTGATAGATAAAAGTTGCTTCTGAAATAAAAAAAAAATATCCTTCTAAGTTTGATACTTATAAATCAGTTGCTTCCTGAAAGCTAAGAGAACTAATAATCTATTTTGATAAAGCATTACACTCATCTACTGCATTCTATTTTTTGTTTTCTTTTTAATAAAGACAGAGATAGAAAGATAGATAAATAGATGATATAGAAAGATAGAGATAGGCAGATAGATGGATGGATACATTGATAGTGAAATAGTCTCCCCTTCTCTCCCAGTTGTGCCTTGGCATACAGTTCCCCTATTATTCCATTCCTGTATTATTATACTAGGTTTCGGATTAATTTCCCTGACATGAGTCTCTCTCCTCTAACCAAAAAGTCATTAACTCAGCTGTTAAATAAATCTTCCTAAAGTGAAGATCTGACTATACTACCCCTTCCCTCCTCTTATCACCTCTGGGATAAAAATATAAAATCATTTGGATTTTAAAGCTATTTACTCTCATATCGATCCATCTTTTATTTTCATTTATTCTGTGATCTAACTACATTGCTCTTCTTGTTGTCCTATCACACAACTATCTGTCTCTTCACTCCATAGCTTTGAATTCATGCTTTCTGTTGCTTGGAATAGTCTTTCCTTTCCTCCAATGTGTGCTCCCTTCAGCACTCAACTCAAAACTCACATTCTGAAATTGGTTTCATTCACACCACCCTCCATTACTGGATTGCCTCTCATAGATATTGAATGTATATTCAATATACCTATCTTGTTTTTATTGTTTATTTGATTGGTTTTATTTTGTTTTTCTATGTATTATTCACTTCTTTGGAAAGTAAGCAATAATTTGCTTATATTTGTTTTACTCACAGAATGTAATCCAGCTTCTGGTGTATACTAACTGCTTATTAATGCTTTATTTGATCACTTGACTGATTGATAAATCCTACTTACAATCCTTCTTTGAATGAAATACCTACTATAGTTTCATGTATTTCATCATTTAAAAAAACAAAATAAGTGGCATGGGTGAATGCTCCAATTTTCTCATGTTCATTAAGACAAAATGCAAATGCATAAAAATGTTATATGTGTCATATAATTTTTGGCATAAAGACAAAAGCTTAAACATATTGATAATCCTGAAAAACTCAGTTAAACATTTATTTTATACTCCATTTTCATTTGATCAATCTATTGAAAAAATTTAAATGCATTTTTGAGGTGTGATGTTGCAAAAAGTTAAAATAGTATTTGACTTCAAGGACTTTACAGCTATTAGGATCCCCATGCCTAGAACATCTATCTCTTTTTACTTTCTCTATTTCTTATTATGCTGTTTTCTAGAGCTAAGGCCTGCAAGCAAACTGTACCCTGAGCTTAGTATAAATTCTTTACACACACCCTTTGGATGAACTCAACCACAGCAAAATTCCAGAACTGTTTCACACAAACTCCAAATGATCTCTGAGTTAGAATTTGCACCTAAGGTAGCATTGCTCCAGTCATGAAATCCTACTATGAATTAAACTGTTCTTATTGTTGCTATTACCCATCATTGCAGTGCTAAAACTAAGGTAACCGCTCATTTTTATGTACTGAGATTTTCCCATATTAAACTGGGTCTCCTTTTTGGGAGGGTCCCAGCACATGTGTCTAGTTTCCCTCCTCCAATGGAATGAAGCAAGCATTTTGCTTATAACCCTTGTTATCTTTTGGGTTCTTTTGGTGCTTTTTTTTAAATAAAATTTCTTCGAGAGTTAACTATGGTTGTGATAATCTCTTTGTGTTCTTCGGTGTTTCTAGAGTTAACAGTATAAAACATTCACAACTCTTTAGTCATTTGTTTTCAGGGATGATGCAATCTAATGGAGAAGCAAAACCATTAATTTTCTGAGGGTTGAAAGTGACTTGAAAAGTCTTGTTTACTGTATTTAACATCCTCGATAGTCTGAAGCTCATTGAATATTTTTGGAATGGCATCTATTTTGATTGTCTTGAATGATATTAACATAGACAAATATAGTGGACACTTTAAATAAGGATTTTAAGATTGATCTTTGTTCCACCATATGAAAAGCCATACACTTGCCTTACACTCTTTGTCAATCATCTGAATATAAAGATTTATTTTAATAGGTTTTATGTGACAGTCTATAGGTTTCTTAAGAAATACTTTTATCAAAAATGTCTCAGGTAGTTTATAGATCATTCTCATATTTTTTTTAGCAAAATGAGAATGTCAGAATTTGTGTTGATAATTTTCCAGATACTTTTTCTCTATTAGCAATAATACCATCTGTGATTTCCCCCATTCAAAAATATCTTTTTAAAATATTTCAATAATATTCCCCCAAGTCCTTTAAATTTGTAGGGCTCTCTCCATTGGATTAATGTATCTAGTCAGGTCTATTTGCAGGCTTTATTTATTAATTCCATTTATTCTTGATATGCTTATCAAGTATTAAAGTAATAAAATCATATCATCATAGATCTTAGCAGTCATTATCAAAAGTCTTGGAAATGATGATGAAGTGGGTGGTTTCCGAAAATTATAACAAGATCTAATGCAAAGTGAAGTGAGAAGAACAGGGAAATTATTGTGCACAACCATAGCAATGTTGTAATAATGTTGAAAAACTTGACAACTCTGGTCATTACAATGACCCAAGACAATTCTCAAGGCTCAGAAGGAAAAAAAAAATGCTATCCATCTCCAGAAAGAAAAGCGATGAACTCTTTATTTTTCATGCTTTTTAAAATAAACTATGGGTAATATGGGAATATGTTTTGCATGATTTTATATGTAGAACTGATATATTATTTGCCTTCTCAGTGAGGGAGGGAGAGTGTGGGGAAGAGGGAGAGAATTCAAAACACAAAATTTTAAAAGACAAGAATGTTAAAATAAATTAATAACAATAACAGCAAAAACAACACTTATTTTAGGATAGTTATGGGTAACAGTTCAGTCTAAAGTAATGCCTGGTTCTAGCACAGCTTGCTTATTGAATTCTTAGGACTTGATATTTGTAGTATAGTTATGTTTCATCTACCCTTTTGTAAACAATAGTAAATTTCCAAAGTTTAATCCTAAACTTTGGATGACATCTTTCTAGGTATCCATTAGATTTTTAATTTCTGCAGTCTGTCATAAAAGCATAGCTCCCACCATGTCACTGACACAATCAATAAACCTAGTTTCATGAAAGAGAAATCTGGGTTAAACCACCTCCCTTTCCATTTAGCAAATCCCATGGTTTATGCTTTTTGTTAGCCTCTACTATTGCTCTGTGAAAGGTCTCTATTCCAAAAGAATTTCTTTAAATTTATAACTTGTTTATTGTGTGGTCTGATAACATCAATCAATTTTCTTTCTCCTTTTTTGACAAGGAAGTGTTAATCTTCCTAAAGCTGCCTTGGGGCAGTATACTTTTATTATTATCACAGTTTTCTTGTTCTCATCTTTTTATGGAATTCAGATATAATCAGTCAGAGGACAAGTTGTTATCTTGGTAATATTCTTATATATTTCATGTTCTGTGTCTATTATGTAGGCAGATAAAATGTCTGCTTTATGTAATTGACCAAGATTAATAGAATATAAACTTATCTTCTATGTAAGCTTAAAATACAAATGGGTAAATGAATGATAGACCAGATGACATATATTTTGCCCAGTTTCCACATAATTTTAATTTCTTCCTCTAGGCCTCTATATTTTTAAAGCTTTTCATTCCATATAGTTTGGAGATTATGGATATTAGGAATAGTATATCTATGAAAATGTTGTTTATAAGTTTTTTCGATTAGTATGATATCTGGACAGTTAAGTTCAACAGTTCAGTTTGAAATATTGTTTACTTCAATTTCATTGGTAATTTCTACTGGACCTTTTATGGTTAGTATTTATAGTACCAAGATTTGTTTTCTATTGGTCTCTGAAAGATCACAGAATTCGAACATATAATTCTAATCAACTAAGTATTTTCTAAGTATTTGGTACATACTTCATTTTCAAATCTTTCACTGATTTCTTGCACATTATCTACCATTTCCTTTGCAAGCTAGGTGGTGGAAAGAATAGAACCCTGGACCTTAAATCAGGAAGATCTGAATTGAAATTCTAGTTCAGGCTACCTATCTGACCATGAGTAAGTCATGTAACCCTTGTTTGTCTCAGTTATTGCAACTATAAAATGGAAATAATAATTGCCTCTACATTCCATGGTTATTGGAAGATTAAATGAGATAATATTTGTAAAGCATGTAACAAAGGATTTGGCACATCACAAACACCAAATGATTACTTGTTTCTTTCATTCTTTGAGCCTAAAACTAGGTTCCTTGAATGATGTCTTCATCTTCTTGTGGGAATGCCTTGCTTCTAAATTTCCATCACAAATGCCATCATTAAGAAAGAAAAAGGAAGGAAGGAAGGAAGGAAGGAAGGAAGGAAGGAAGGAAGGAAGGAAGGAAGGAAAGAAAGAAATCTGCACGATTCATTCATTTGGTCAATGTTTACAATATATTGTTAATTGAATTTATGTAGATATCACCTGTGGGGTGGGGCTGGGGGATGAACTATAATTACATTTTGAAGTCTTGGATATTTCAAAGGCGTTATCTGGAGGTAAACCACTTTGAATTACATTTGCAAATCTAATCATGTATAACTACAATCAATATCATTTTTAATGAAGGAATATCTGCTTATTATTAATATATTTCTGGAAGTAGCAGTAGGTGATACAGTATATACAATGCTGGACTTGAAATCAGGAAAATCTGAATTTGAATTCCATTTCAGAGACTTTGCTGTGTGATTTTGGGCAAGACTTTTGATACCACTTTGGTTTCCTTATCTGTAAAATGAAAATAATGGCACATAACAGGATTTTTATGAGAATCAAATAAGAGAACATATGAAAAGTATTTTGCTAACCATAAATAATTATACAAATTATAATATTGTATTTTTAATTTTCTTTAAAATATCTTTGAATATCATTATTTTTGTGTGCAATTATTTATCTTTCTATAGCCCCCTCAGCAAAATAGATTCATATTTTGTTAATAGGTTAATATTGTTTAGGTTTCTTAGAATACTTTCCAAATATGTTTTGGTTCACTTCACAATTACTAAGTTGTGCATTGACTGTTAGTGTATATGTGTCTGTCAATTTAGATATGTAAGTATCTTACATATTTATTCATAGTTAAATCTAATCAAGTCAGTATCTATTTATTAAATACCTTCAGTCTTCCAGGAATTGTACTATATGAGTTGAAAAAGTAAGGTATAAAAGATTCTCTATTCTCAAAGAGCTCACAGTTTAATGGGAGGAGACAACATACAAACAAATGAGCAATAACAATATATAAAGAAAATTAATTCAAGAAAACATTAGAGAGAAGATAAGACTAAAGACTAGCTGAAACTTTAAAGAAATCAGGGAAGGCAAGAGGCAGAGATAAAAAGGAGGAAAATCTAGGTATGAGAATAGCTAGTGAAAATACATGGAGTGTGTTATAAGAAGAATAACAAAAAAGACCAAAGTTCCTAGATCCCCAAAGTTATAGATGAGAGTATGAGATGAGATGACTAGAGAGTTAGAAGTGAACCAGTTTTTGAATGGCTTAAAAAGTCAGGCAGATGGTTTTATATTTGATTCTGGAAACAATAGGTAATCATTGTAGTTTATTAAATAGATGTGTGATCTATGTCTTAGAAAAATCATTTGATAGGCTAACTGAAGGTTGGTTGGGAGTATGGGGAAATTAGATGGTAGGAAGTTCAAATCCCAAATCTTTTTCATATTTGTCTAAATGTACTGTGACTGAAAAAGACTAAGATATTGATAGATAACACCTTTTTACAATTGGATAAATTTGATCTCTGAATTTAACCACTAAGTATTCTTCTCTTGAGATATAAGAATTTAACACTTAACAAGCTCAACTCAATTTTAATATCATTGAAAAGATTTCATGAGAAGAATCACTTAATCAAAAAATATTTATTAAATGCTTTCTATGTGTTGAGCACAATGCTAAGTGCTGTAGATACAAAAGAAGAAATGCGAGCTTACAATCTGACATGTGAGACGATTTGTTAACAAAAAGACCTACATGTATGTGTATGTTCATGTATGTGATGTGTATGCACATATTTATTTATACACACAGATGTTTATATGAAATAGTTATTTCATAGTCTGTGAGCTTATATAGTTTGATGTTTTATATATATATATATACATATATATATATCCATTTTCATCAAGAGGTTAATAAGATGTTTTGGTTTACATCTTTTAATCTTGAAGACATGATCCTACTTAGGAGAAATGATAATGAATTTAGTGTCAGGCAGAACAATAATGGCTTAAATTTGCCTCCAATTTTGCCATAATGTGAGAGACACCTAATAGTCATTTCTCTTTACGTTCACTTCTGTTTTTCTTATTTTAATGACCAACTCCACCTGTATTACAATATAATCAAAATGAGAGATTTTGGTTTTTCTGATTCATTCCAATCTCTCAATCTTGTGGTAACAGAATTGTTAGGGACACCACTTATTCCACTATCCTTCACAATGATTTTGACACCAGGTCAACCTGCAGGCTTCTTCTGCTCCAACTTTTCTTTACTGGCTTCTTCCTTCCTTCCTTCCTTCCTTCCTTCCTTCCTTCCTTCCTTCCTAGCTTCTTTTCCTCCTTCTTTCCTTCCTTCCTTCCTTCCTAGAAGCTCCCCACACTTTCAGAGGGGGCTGTGGGGGGCTGTGGGGGCAGGCGGGGAGAGGAAAAAGTTCTCTTAGAATTCATAAAATCAATTCTATGACCCAAATGGAATGCAAATCTACACTCCAGATAGGTAAGATCCTCCAAAACTTGGTCTAGCCCCATAGTTTCCTTAGGCTAGATTCCAACCCTAATTCCCTTAGTACTTGGAGAAGAGGCCCATTCTTGAGTTGGGGAAGAAGGAGAAGCAGGACATGCCTTGTGGCTAATTGAAAAAAAAGAAAAAAGGGGAAGAATAAACTCTTTTCTGGGACTGGGAAAATTCAGATTCCATCTTAATTAAACCCTGTATTAGTAACTAAAATCTCTGTAATACAGTAACTGGATTTGAACTTTATAAAGTAACTTTAGAATCCATTCAACTATATTAAGGAACTTTGACTTTTGATTGGCTATTTTAAGATCTGAATATACATATGCGGTTGCTCAAGAAGCTCTAATTTATTCTTTTTTTTTTTTTTAGGTTTCTGCAAGGCAAATGGGGTTAAGTGGCTTGCCTAAGGTCACAGAGCTAGGCAATTAATAAGTGCCTGAGACCAGATTTGAACCCAGGTACTCCTGACTCCAAGGCCGGTGCTTTATCCACTATGCCACCTAGCCGCCCCAATTTATTCTTTAAAATAATATTTTTGACTGTTCTTAATTGTCACATTTCAAAATTAATAATGTATATTTGTGTATATGTGTGTGTTTATTAAAAAAATCAATAGGGCATTTTGGTACCCCTTCACTGGCCTAGAGAGATAGGAAAAATGTCTCTGTATTTGCGATTTTGGTGCTGGCCAGGGTGTCCCAAAATCTCACTTTGGTAAAAGTGAAACATTTGTTCAAAAACAAATTGTGCCTGTGTCTGTTTGTGTGTGTGTCTATGAGTCCAAAACTCCTCTGTGTGTCTATGAATCACATCTGAAATAGTTTCTGATTGTTAACTAAGTTAAATGTTATTTCTTTAAATTGGGTCTTTTTGGATCTAATTGTTTTAAAAAACTCATTTAAAAATAAGTAATTAATAAGATTTGAACCTACCTCCTTACTAGGGAATTTTAATACCATTTGACATCAGTTAGAAATTGCAAAAATTAGTGCAAATAGCACAATCTGTAAATGTACTTGGCCTGGCTTTTAGTGGCTTTATTTAAAAAAAAAAGTTTGAGGTCTATCTATAGTTTACCTTTGAAAGTGTAACTTACAAACTTTGTGATGAATAACTTTTACTTTTGAAATGTTCTCACCTGTGAACTGTCTTTAGCTAACCTGATATTGACAGCTGTATTCAACGTATGTTAATTAACTGAAACTTTAAGTATTCTTTTGGGTTTAGAAAAATGTATCTATTTATCAACTGATTGATTTATTTCTAGGAGATTTTCCTGTAAATAAGTGCTATATTCTTTTGGTACATCCTAACCTCAAGCTTCAAGAATTTACTAGAGGGGGTGGCTAGGTGGCCCAGTGGATAAAGTACCAGCCCTGGAGTCAGGAGTACCTGGGTTCAAATCCGGTCTCAGACATTTAATAATTACCTAGCTGTGTGGCCTTGGGCAAGCCACTTAACCCATTTGACTTGCAGAAACCTAAAAAAAAAAAAAAGAGTTTTCTAGAGAAAGAATTTCTGAGCAGTGCCAAGCTCCTATTAAGAATAATGTTTGGGATTTAGGATTAGGAAATTCATATACTGCCCAAAGAAAGGCAAATTGGTTTATTATTCTGGAAGGAGGAAATAAAGACCTACATTTTTAGTCAATATGAATGTGAGATGTTTGGTATAAAAGAAATTAAGTATTTTATTATCTCTTAGATTGAGTGGTTCTGATGCAGGGAAATGAGGTAGAGAATTGTGAACTAGCAGAAACAAAAACTTTCAAGTAGGTGAAGGGCTCTGTTCTTGAATTTTGCCTACCCTCCATTTCCACCTTGACTTAACGTTGGCCTGGAGACTGGTGGGGAAAATTGGACATCAAGTACATTGAGAAAGGAAGGATCAACACATAGATTGCTATTGGAAGTTGCTTTTATAAAAAAATACAGTTCTAAATGTGAATTAGGATTATTTTATTTTTAACATCTCAAATTCTGCTCACTGTATTTCATTTACAGCACAACTGAATTATGATTTTTCTCTGGATCTCGTACCAAATTATAGCCTGGCACATTCTTGATTGATTTCCTTAGTGCTCAAGTCACTGGAAGCTCTGCTTATAGGTATTTGCTGTATTACAATGTATTGATAATTGATCTCTCTGACATTAAGTATCTTAAAACAGAAAGACAACATACCAACAAAGCCATTAAACCTATGGAGTTTGGCTTTAGCACTACATATGGAGTGAGTGGCCTTGAGAGAAGGATCTCAGCCTCAACTGAGATAGGAAGCACTAACCTGACAAACCTGAAATCTGACTCATTGAAAAGTATTGTCTAGAACCTCTGCCTGTAAAGGACATGTAATACATAAAGAAACATGCCCTTATGTCCTTCTCTGCTCTTTAATAGCAAATTGCCATAATCATGCCAGGTCTACAATAATTATTAGAAGAGTGAGCCATTGGAACTCTTTCTTCTAAATCTTTAAAAATTGGCAAGAATTTAGTCTTGGCATTTTTAACATAGGATGTGATTCTTTATCACAACAAGTTCTGTTAAGGAAAAGAAATATAAGCATGACTACTTATATCAGAATAAAGCCTATTTATCTATTTTTTTTAACTGCTTTAAAGTAAAGATCCATTCTTCATCTGGAGTTTTTGTTCATTCCAAACATGACTAAAGTTAAAACAGAAAATTTTGTTGCAAACTATTTATTGGACACATGCAGTTCTAAAATGGTTATTGAATACATTTATTTATACTATTTTTGAACTTTTGGTTATAACTTAATGTGGCATCCACGAATGAATCTGTGTTGTATTGGAACCAATATTCTTATGAAAAATATTCTGATACTGGTTTAGGATCATAAAATATAATTGTTTTTCCTTATGGAACTTCTAGTTTTTTCCCCCTAATTATTGAATCTTTGTTAAATAGCTTTCTCCATTATAGCTTGCTCTATTAAAATCTTTCTCTCTGGTTTTCTTTGCTCAATTTTTTCTCCCTGAGTTTCTTTCTCTAAGTTGCCAGCCATACATCTCCAAAAGAGATATCTTCAAGTTGCTAACCAGCTGTTCCAGTTCTTTCCTGATAGCCAACATCCTCTGCTTCAGTGGAGTTCCCCCTGCAATTCATTCCTCTCCAGATGGATCCTGAAAGGCCCAGATGAATCTGGTTCTTGAATATTTTTGAGAAAGGGAACTGATGTAGAGAACTGTGAACATGTGAGATCTTGTGATTAGAAATAGATTTTATAATTTTTTGAGCTGGTGGGTTTTGTTAAAGTGTAAATTGTAAATTGTTGCCTACTCCTGAGATTTAAATTGACTCCTATTGTTTCTTTGTTAAATGCAAAATCTGTATTCTGTCTCCTCATTCCCAAGCTCCAGCTTCCAACCTTCTTCCGGCTTTCAGTCCTGTAAGAGGGGAGGGATTTATCCTTTTGCTCACAGTGCCCAGATAATGGGCAGGACTATGAAAACCTGAGCTGGTCCCCTGCTCAGTCTCAGTCTGCTCTCTGGCCTAGTCAACTATGCTTGACTGTTCTTTCTCTCTGTCTCTCCTTATCTTTTTTTATCTCTGTCTCCAAAGCAATGTCATCTAGGCTTTTGTTATTCACCCTGTCCTAAAGTGCCTATTAATTCTCTCCCAGTAGAAAAGTTTTAACCTGTTTACTTTTCAATATTTTACAATAAATCCTGAGAAGTTTTAAAATCCCAGGGAAAATGTGTGAATTCCTTCAATTTTTAGTAATGCTTGATTTCTATCTTGATTTGGTTACCCTAAATCTTATAGGCAACAATACTAGGCAATATGCTAAAGCCTGGAGATAAATGAAAGGCAAAAAACAAACAAATGAAAATAAAGCATTCCCAATCTTCAAATCTTACATTCTAATAGGGAATCACTACTATGAATTATAATGTAATAGAGCTATAATAATATAATAGAGTATAAACAGATAGCATGAGGAAGGAAGACTTTAAAAGCTGGGGTTGGGTGCCACAATGCAGGAAAAGATCTAGAAAATTGGAATTTGAGGTGAATCCTGAAAGAAGACTGGGAAGCTAAAAGATATAGGTTAGGGAACAGAATATTCCAGTCATGGAGAACAGTCAAATTGTTAGTCCAAAGGCAGAAGAGTGGCAATAGCAGACAGAAAAATAAATTGTTTGATCTCACTGTGAAATGGGTACTGGTGAAGGAATAAAAAAGTAAGCACAACACACTTTTAAATTTAATTTTATCATATTTTCTCCATCACTTTGTTCTTTTTTAAACAGTACTATTTTTTTTCCTACATAAAGATAAGACAGCAAGTAATTTGATAAGGACTATACATGTGTAATTAAGCAAGAAGTTTTCTGAAGGCTCCCCTTGGCTACATGTGCCCTAATCAGATGTAAATTGTCTCCTATTGCTCTGTGTAACTACATTGATAATGTAAATGACCAACATTAGAGCAGCCTCAGTTCACCTCCCTGTCCACAGTCATATAGAGGGAAGGATTTCCCCTTCTACCTATATTCCCCTAACTTTTCTGTGTCCTAGGAATGGGCAAGACTATCAAAGTCTGACCTAAACTCCCCTCATGGTCCAGACTCATTTGCATTGTCTCCAAGTCCCTCATTCACCCTGTCGTCAAGCAGGGTACTGTCTCTCCTAAAGGGGAAAAATGTTACAATCTGTGATCTTTGTAGGCTTGCAAAATAATTCCTGATTCATTTTAAACTCCAGGACTAGCTGTGAATTCCTTCACATCCAACAACTCTAAAATCATTATTGGTGACATAAGTTTCTCCAGCAACACAATTATGTTAAATACAATAAGCAGAATTTGCAATGTTAAAAAATACAATAATACTAATTCACATTTAGAACTGGATTTTTTATAAAAGCAACTTTTTGCAATGAACCCATTTAGTCATTAATTGTGTTTAAAATAGATACATACATGTCATTGCTTTCAGAATTTTTTAAGACCATTAGTTTTATTAGAACATCTTAAATGACTTCAAATATCCAACACGTGTTATTAATTCCAAAGTAATAAAACAATAGTAAGAATAGCCAGATATTCAAGTCAATTAATACATGAATTATTAAATTTTATAGAACAATATTTCCATTATTTTATTATACATTATTTAGTAATATTTGGAATCCTAGTGGTGGTATTGCTTGATCAAAGACTTCCCCCAAAATTAACAGTTCAATAGAATTTAGATAATGATCCAAAGAAAAGTATCTACACAATACTCTGCTGCACTTTGTAGCATTAGTGAATGAATTTAATTTGGAACTATATGTGAAAGCTTATTGAATGTTCTGCACTTTATAGAAGTTCCATAGTTTCCAGTTTTATTTAGACAATATTTTTCACAAATTTTATAATCTCAACCATAGAAATTTATCTTTTATGTATCTCTTTCCCTTAATCCTAATTCCTCATATCCAAAAAGAACTAATCTGTAAACACGTTTATCAAAATAGGCCTGTACAATGCTAACCTGATTGTTTGGTGCTGAGGGGAAGGGGGTGGGAAGGAAGAGTGGAAGGAAATTTTGTAATTTAAAAATATACATGTGCATATGGATGAAAATGAATTCAGGAAAAAATCTCAACCATAGTACAGACTAAAATGTTGTATTCCTCTTGAAAGATCATTTAAAGGGAAGAATAAACCCAAACTAGTTAACCACATTCTATTTAGAAATTAATACTAAAACTAATAAATATGACTGATTACAGTGTACAGATATCAAAAGACAAGCTGCTGAACTATCCTTAATGTACCTCCCCTCTGAGTAACAGAATATATCTCTTCTTTCTTTCTTTTCTTTGACTTCCTACTGTGCATTCTTTTTCAAACAGAAAAAAAAAAAGAGAGAGAAAATAGCTCTGCTGATAATTCCCATAGAAATAATGTTCTGAGACCAAACCCTCCAAGTGCCGGTTCCACCTTCTCAAAGTGACATTCAAGTAGCAGAGACTGCAAATAGCTTGGCAAATCTTGTTTGGATCAATGTGTTTTTGGAAAGAAAAAAAAAAGACAAGAAAGAAAAGAAAAAGACCATGTTCCAAACACACCATTGATATGGTTTTCCCTCATTTTATTCTTAACAGCAACACTGCATGTTTAGAAATACGGAAATTACTTTTACCTTTTATGGCTGATATTGAGGTGTCGACTCTCATTTGAGGAGTATCTTTGATGCTCCATGCTTTCATCCTGAGATTTATTATTTTTAAATTTCTTCTTTTCCTTCTCCGTTATTGTTTTTCTTTCATAAACTCGTTAACAACTATATTGTTTCTACCGTTTTCTCTCTGTGACCAGTTGGGTGGGTGGTGGGGCTAGAATCAGAGGACTTGGGTTCAAATCTAGACTTTACTCCCTATACAGCAAGGGAGCAAATCATTTTGTTTCTTTTGGCCAGTGTTTCCTTGTCTGTGCAATGTAGAGGTTAGAAGGAGAGTGACTTTGAAAGCCTATTCAGGTTCCAAATCTAATAATTGGTATGAACTCAAAATTTCTGGGGGTGGTGGTGGAAGATATAACTTACAGCTCATTATATGAAGAAAAAATAAGGAAGAAGAAAATTAAAAAAAAAAACACAGACTAAACAACTATCAAATTGTTTTTATTCTACTGTGATTTCTACTCTTATTCAATTCTCCCAGGACTATTAGATCCAAGGATCTAGAATCATATTTACTTTGATGTATCCTCAGAGTTAGTTCTTAAGTTGGAAATAGTGGTTTGGATTTATTTAAAAATAACTAATTCCCCCCCTCCTGAAATGGCTTATTTTATTTTATTCAAGAATTAAATGTCTTCTTCAAAAGTTCATTACCCAAAGACTATTGGTTTTATCTCCTTTCATTTCCATACTATTCATAACAATGAATAAAGGTATTATAATAACAATAGTCATAATACTTGCTCTCCACCTAGCCTCCACTTTTTTCTATAATCCACAAATTCCCTACACACCTTTGGATATCACCAAGTAACACTAAGCAATGTGTGACATAATTGTTGCTATCATACCCAGCTCTGGGGACTCTCTTTCACTCTTAGAGTTTAACAGACTTGTTTGTGATATTTCACATGTCATGAGATGCCACTTGTGATTGATCTAATGGTGTTGAATCGATCATTCCATTGCTAGCACCCTGGACAAGAAGACACAGCTACTTGCATTAATATATAATAAATGGTGGCAGTAACTGTCAGGGGTGCCTATCTTCATGAAAGGGGAGAGAGAAAGAAAGAAAGAAAGAGAGGAAGAGAAGGAGAGAAGAAAGGAGAGTATTTACTTAATACTAGAGATACAAATGCAACCAATCAAGACAGTATCTATCATCAAATAACTAATATTCTAGTGAATGAAAATAACCTGAAGACAATATATAAAGGCAGTATGTGAAGAGGAGAGGGAACCAGAGAGGTTCCCAACAATCAGTTGGCCCAAGGGTGTGGAAATTTAGGCAGTTAATTCAGATGAGAGCTAAACATGTATATCCAGAATTTCTCATGAAATGGGGATCCAGACTTAAGACTCACCAATCATTAGAGTGTATCTCAGCATGGAAGTATTATAGGATAGAAAAGTTTTGTTATTTTTTAATACATTAGAAGATTTCAGAAAGTTAGTCTATCAAGGAGAAATAAATATAAAACAAAATAAAGAGGAGAGAGGAAGACAGATAGAGAGGGCCAAAAATTTAATTCATTAATTGGAATATTAGTCTAAATAGTGTAAAAAGTATACAATTTAGGCCTCAAATTGTCAAAGTGGAGCATTAATAGTGCAAAGGTAAAGAAGGATAGTAAAGAACTAAAAAACATCCTTGGTTGAGTAAACAATATTTTAGCCCAGAGGTTCTAAAATTTTTGGTTTCAGAAAGCCTTTATGATCATAAAAATATTTGAAGGCTCCCAAAGAGCTTTTATGTGGATTATATCTAGGGAGATTTGTTATGTTAGAAATTAAAATGCCGTGCATATTAAAAAAAAAAAGTTTTCATGTCAAGGATACACTGAAAATGTTTAGCAGACCTGGATTGCACTTTGTGAATATCTAGTTTAGCTTATAGAAGTCAAAATAAAAGAAGTATAAGATAGTTACTTTAAATATTTTAAGGAGTATATTGAAAGCAGACTATTTTTTTCTTTTTTCCCCATAAAGCAGAGATTGACTAAAAGTAAAATAGATTCCTTTAGGACCTGGATATTTTCATTTCAGTGAGGATCATGTGAAAACTGCCTGACAAAATAATAAGTGATGTTACAGAGGGAGCAGTTGGTTCAAGTATAGGTGATGTCTGTGGTTCTTCTCAATCCTTAAACTGATTAAATTTCGTGAAATTGAACCTGAAGGCCTTAAATGAAAGAGAGAGGAGTTATGATATTCTCTGGATAATGGATATTCTCTTGATAACTTCTAATCTGAGCATGAGGTCAAAAATGGGGACACAAGGAATTTAAAAGTATGAGATTTAAGATGGTTCACTAGGTCAAAAAATATTTTCAAAATGATATTAGGATATTTTAATTTTGAATTATGGAAAATATTTATAGATATAATAATATAAATGAAAGTTTTTTCAACTCAACAATTTTTAATAATGTGAAGGGTCTTCAGACCAAAATTTTTGAGTTCACCTCAAACCCCAAAGGAATATAGCTAGAGAAAGGGGACTCTTTGAAAAGTAGTTATGCTTTTTCAGGTGTGAAGTTATATAGAGTTGAATTGGGATCTTGGAAATGAGAATATAATGAAAAGGACTGATATATGATAAAATACAATGAGATTAATGTAGTAATTTTATAACAGCAGAATTGAATGTGGTAGATATATCACTTATTATAACAAGGAATTATTTAATAATACATCCTCTATTTTGAAATATATTCTTTTTCAATTTAACCAAAGTGCTTCATTGTTCAATCCCTTAATGGTCTGGGTCTCATGTCAAAATGGCAAGCCTGCACCTGGTTTTCTGTTTCTGTAAAACTACTGGTATTTTAAATTACACTTTCACAATGATAATATGAATTTGATTTCTTTTCATAATGATGAGATCTGTTTTCTCGACAGTTTCTTTTTCTGCAACTGAAATAGATTGGGGGAAAGTGTTAGCTTAGAGAATCAGCAGGCACTCTGTACTTGGCAGCCAAGGCTGAAGCCAGACAGCCAAATAGAATGTGTGTATTATTAAAAATAAACACTTTAAAAAGGTATTGTTTGTAATTCAGTGTAGAAAGAGTACACTAGGAGGGTTGAAGGGTACATATAGTCTCTTTTAAAACACTAAGATTTGCTGATTCCAATAAATTGGAATGAGTCATCCTTTAGCAATAAGAGAATGTAGAATGAGAGGGAGCTAAGAGATTATTGAGAATATCTGTTTCTATGTCTTCCACTGTTTCCTTATCATGTCAGTCATTTTAATAAAACTTTTCTGACCCAAAGTATATATAGATCAATGAGTCCTAGATAGGACATGATTGAATCTACTCTATAGTTCTTGGGCAGTTAGATCTTAAAATTAGTAGAAATTCTTAACTTGGGGGTAGGAAGACCTGTATTTGAATTCTACCCTAGACATTTTCTAGTTCTTTTACCCTGGGAAAGTCACTTAAAGCCTCTCAGTCTCAACTTCCTCTGTAATAATAGGAATGACAATAACACCCAGTTCCCAGGGTTTTTGTGAGGATCAAATGTGGTAACAAGTGCACATCACACAGCATTAAATAACTGCTATTATTAGATAGCATGCAAGGTGCCAGAAGGGCCAGACTTGAACTTGGAAGACTTAGGTTCAAATTCAGCAAGGGATTTACTAAATATCGAAGTGATACAGGTAACATCATTAACCTCTACTTGCCTCAGAAAATGCGCTAAGACTTATCTATAAAATGATAGATGAATCAATATCTACCTTCAGGAAGAGAGATCCCACAATGATGTTTTCCATTCTGGCAAAATTACAAGTGCTCTTTCCTACTGAAATCATAATTTTAAGAAGCAAAATAAATGTATATTTCATCCATAATTTAAATTCTCAGTTAAATTTATAAGGTAGGAATTCCATTTATTAAGATTTTTACCAACTTTTTGTTTGTTTTGCTAAAACGAAACAGACAATAATTCTGTGCTCTGGTTTGTATGATTTCTTTCCATATGGATGTCCTTTCCAATAATCATAGAAAACAACTCATTCATATCTATCTCTTTTGTTTTTTGTTGTTAATGGTGTTATTATGGGAAATGATAAAAAAAAATAATGCTACACAAACACATCATTAAACTGGATATTTCCTATTTTTTCCCCAATTTATTAAGCCAAATTCCACCTAACATTTCTATCATAGGAAAAGTTATGCATTTTTTATTCTGGAAAGATGACACATGGTATATTTTATAGAACATAGTAGACTTTTTGGAAGGATTTCAAGTTCTCAGAATGCTGGATTACTCTTACCTCCCTAATTACATACTAAGAGGATTATGGGAATGTGACAGGAATCAAAAGAAAGGGATACTTTTGAGACCATTTGAATCATTTGTAGCAGACATTATCACCAAATAAAATAAGCGATACCATTTGATTTATCATTGTCTCTTTATATGAAAGTAAAAATGTACTTACTGAGCAATTAATAGAGCAAAGAATACTGCAAGAGAACTATCTTTATAAAATCAAAGCATTATAAAGCACATGAAACAGTCTACAGCTACATTTATATAATTTAAATGCTTCTACTTTACATCATTATGTTATCCTTTATGTCTTTTATTTATATATTTGAAAATAATAAAATAATCTTTTACTTTGGTTGCTATTTTTTTTTCAGAGTGTGAGGATCTTCACACTGACACTTACAATGTATTCATTTTACTTTTCTTGCTATTTCTGAGCCCAGTGAAAGGGTGACCAGAGCATGGCCTATACATGGCCCAGTGAGTTCATAGATTCATTGGAGATTTCAATCAGGTCTCAAATTCCTGTAAACCACTTTTTTATAATCATGGCTTTGAACAGATTAATTTTCATTTCCTGAAATGTATGTCCTCCTTCTTTGCCTCTTTAAATCCCTGGCTTCTTTCATTATAATTTTCCTGATTTTCTCCAGCTGTAGAAGACTTACAAAAAAATTACTTTATAAATATTTAATGGGTAAATGTTGTCTTCCCTCATAAAATTTAAGTTGGACGAGGTCAGGAATTATGTAATTTTTGTCATTATATTCCTGTGCCTAGCATAAGAACTGGGACATAGTAGATACTTCTTAAATTGTTATTGATATTTGATTGTTTGAAAATTCCTTGAATAGCCTGGATATCAAGGTGTTTCAGATGCAAGTATCCTCATGCATGGAATCGTCACTCTTTTACAACTCTGATCTTCTAATCAATTTTTACAGAAATTAAGGAACTCAACAGTGTTCACCATCTTCTATGCCCTATAAGAAGGAAGATAATTTGTTTTTTTTTATTTGATTTTCATAATCCATGAACAAAAGAAATAATAGATATTTAAACAATCACTGCAAACCTCCTATTTTCTTCTTTTTTTCAATCAGAAATAGAATATCATTTGTTTAGGGGATTAATAATGAGGAAAATTCTTCTACTAAGACAGAAGCATATGTACTTATGATAAAGAATGCTATTCATCCCCAGAGAAAGAATTGATAGTTTTCAGAATACAAATTGAAGCATACTTTTGTTTTTATTTTAATTTTCTTAAGGTTTATTTTTGTGTGTTTGGGAAAGGGAGTCTGTTTTCTTTTATTAAAATAATACTATATATTATATGCATACATATGTTTTATATATAAATTTATATGCATATAAATATATATGTGTGTAGCATATTAAATTGATTACTTCCTCAATGGGATGGCATGGGAAGGAGGAAAGGAGAGAAATTAGAACACAACGTTTTAAAAATGAAGTTAAAATGTTTTTGTGTGTAACTGGAGAAAATAAAGGTAATAAATAAATAATTATTTTTAAAAAAGAAATTATAGTGCTACAGAGTGATCTCAGTACTGAAGTTAAATTATTTACTTTCCCAAATTCAACACACGGGGGACACCCCTGATAAAAGATTTAAGTCTTGGTCTTCTGGATGAGGTACCAACTCTCTATCCCCTGCTTTTACTAACTATTGCACTTAGCTGGCTTCAGTATATTTTCTTCAAATGAGTCTCTGACCTTGCAGAGTTGAGTAGTAACAAGACAATGCCAAATCATGAAATGAATAGTGGTGAATGCATTGTACATACTGCTTTTGCTGAAGTGATAAATTTTGAAGAAAATTATCCTATAATTTTCAACAGGGCTCGCAGATAGCATTGCACAATCAACTTGATGTTTCCTTTAACAACATTTATTAAAAATTTCTTATAGGTAGAGGAGGAGGCTGTAAATTGTGATAGATACAGAGTATAGCTAAAACAGTTCCTTTCTTCGTGGTACTTATAATGTAGCTGTGGGAGAAGGGGAGTAGGGATAAGAAAAGGCATTAACACATTTATCATGTGTATAAAACTTTTACATGTATTGTCATTCGTTTGATCTTCTTAATAACGCTGTGAGGTAGATGCTATAACTATTTTAGAAGTGAGAAAATGGAGTCAAAAGGAGGTAAAATGACTTGCCCAGGGTCACACAGTTAATAAGTATCTAAGGTCAAATTTGAATTCACATCTTTATAAGGCCATATTCAGCACTGTTTCCACTGAGCCCTCAGTTCACAAAGTGTCTCTGATCCCTACACAGATGGTTGACTCCTCAAATCAACCTATATAAATACCTTATATCACTTTTCCCAAAACCTTGCTCCACATAACGGAAAGCTGAATCACCTATATACTCCTTTCCATTTTAAAAGACTAATATTTTTGTCATTTTAGAACTTTTACACAGACTTCTTAATAATGATAGCATTATATTTGATATTTTACTTTTATCAAGTGGTGACTTGGTTACAAGCTCTCTAATGAGCACTTACTCCATATGTACCAAATCTTTCTTTGAATAAGCTGTTTGTCTTCTTCAAACTCTCATATCCATCTTAATTACTTGGAAGGTAAAGCTCTTTATGAGTTACTTCCCATGGCTTCTAATGCTCACCCAGGGAGATCTGAGAGTCTCCTGGTTGGTTCCTGTTCCCATCTGAACATAATGCAACAAAAAGTATTTCAGGACCATTCACCACTGCACCATTTCAATAATGTGGTCTGACTTAAGTATTTTTCATTTATTCCTTTATTGTTTCTATCTATCATGAACAATCATGTGTGATATGCAATTATGGAAGAGTATTTATGAAATTGCATTATGTGAGACTGGGTTCTGTGTTCTATGTAGTCCAAGGAGTTTATCTCCACAACATCAAATCAATTAAGAGAAAGTGTGATGGTTGGAGGATAATAAGACCAAGTTAATTCAACAATTTGTCATTTAACTGTTCTGATTGATTCTCAAGGTTATACTGAGAACACAGTATGCTTAACATCCTGAGGACTGAACTATGGAAAATGCAGCACACATTTAATTTAAGCTGTGTAGGACTTTGCCTAGGAAAGGAAAAGTCATTCAAAACACACCTGGTTTGGATCTTATGCTCACAGTATTCAAAATGGCTAAGTCTCACTTGAATATGGATTCAGGCTTATAAATAACTTAGTTTGCAAGATAAATTGTTTGCTTTATCTAGAAAGACAGAGATCTGTTAGATTGTAAGGAACCTAGAGACATTTTCAATCTGTTGTCAAAGAAATTTTTAAAAAGGAAACAGGTTTTATGGATACCAGGTTTTTGCTTATTTGTTTGTTTTGTTTTGTTTTTGCATAACCAGATTGGAACCCTCACTGTGCTACAAACACTAGAATACACAATACAGTTCCGTTTCATACTTAAGATCTTCAGTAGGAGGGAAAAAAAGAAATGATATTGATATCATCGGACTCACAGCTAAAAGAGACCTTAGAGATCATCAAAAGAACTATCCAAATATAAACTTACGTTTTGATTTCAAAAAGGATATTATTTTATCTTTATAGAACTGGGTTAGGGAAAAATGTTGTGTTCTTGTTTTTACACTTTGTGGTTGTTGCTTTAAATACAAATCCCTTAGCAAGGATTTGAAAGTACTATATGTATGTTTTCATTTCCCGACTAAAGACAAATGTATATGAGAGGAAAAAAAAATTAATAGGTCTCTATGTTTTGCATTTAGAGAAAGTGCTTTTGAGAGGGAAATAGAGATCTTTACCTCTGCATTACAATTGATTTTACCAATGGTATGATGTTTGTTTTTGTCTAATTTTTTGGGGGGGATGTTGAGGAGGGGGAATAGGACATAGTGATTAGATTATTTTCTTTGGAGTTAAAAATAGACCTGGATTCAAGTTTTGTTTCTGACACATTCTAGTTATGCAGCCTGTAAATCAGTTAAATATCTTGGTGTCCCTAGGTAATTCTCTATGTCTATAAATTACATATTTTTTGTTAATCTGTTTTGACGTAAGAATTTCCTCATTGGGGGTAGAAATCACAAATCACCAAATATGGATTAGCTGGGACAGGGGGAGGAAAGTTTGGAGAGAATCCCATTAGGAATACTGAACTATGTCACTGCACATTAAAATGCACAAGAGAACAATAATTGATAAACCACTTCTCAGATCATTGATTATCGATGGCCAAGGTGAAACTAAAAAGACAGTAAGCAATATCTTCTGATATTAAAATCTTTCCTCCTTTAAATCTTATTGCATCACTCCTTTCATTTCAAATTCTTGCCATGGCCAGTCCAGTAAATTTCAGGTGTATTTGTTTTTGAATTAATGGTTTTTGATAATTTGGTATTCATGTACCACAAAATATATTTCCTCATCATTTCCCACCCTACTGCTTTTCTGGACATGGTCTCTAGAAATTCATCAATGTGCAAAATAATATCAGCTCTGAAATTCTCACCTCCTCATATTATTTCCCCCTCTGGCTGTAGAACTTAATCATGTCCCAGCTCTGGGCAATCTCTTCTTATTCTCAGCCCTTTTCAGCTTGTTTCTATGTGTTGTCTTTTCTCATTTAGCTGTAAGCTCCTTAAAAGCAGGACCTGTCTTTTACTATTTTTTGTATCTCCAGACATAACACAGAGGCTCCAGGCTGGGCACAGAGTAAATGTTTAATAAATAAATACTATTTGGCTTACTAACTCAGAAGAATTGGGGCAGGGAACAAAAACAAAAGACAACAATAAAACTAAAACAAAAAGAAAATAAGTTCTCAATTTGTGATCTTGTCTTTGACTTCTTAGTGAAATTTGGTGATTGTCTATGTATTTATCATATGTCTATTATACCATAGCTTTTTATAAATATCAAATTGTTCAAAAAGAATGGAATTTGGGACAGCTAGGTGGTACAGTGTGTAGAGCACTGACCCTGAAGTCAGGAGAACTTGAGTACCAAATCTGGTCTCAGACAATACTTAACTTATTTGTGTGAACTTGGGGAAGTCACTTAACCCCATTGCTTTGCAAAAATAAAAAAAAAGAATAGAAGCTACATGAGGACTGTCTTAAGACAGGAGTCTTACCTAAACTTCTCCACTATCTAACACAGTTCTCTGCATACATTGGATATTTAACAAATGTGTATTGAATCAAATGTGATCTATCACTTGAATAACTTCCCTAAGCAATAGACTTTTTCTTTTTACAAATGCCATTAAAAAAACACTTCATTTTTGTTAATTTCATATTTGGATCTCTACTTATTCCAGGTTTTAACTTGAGTGCTGCCAGATTCAGCTCTTGAGTAATAATTAGTGAGTGTGCTGACTTCAGAGATGGAGAGATCTAGGTTCAAGTTCTTTCTCAGATACATACTAGCTATGTGATCCTGGACAAATTTCATATCCTTGTAGAACCAAGGGCATCCTCTAAAAGGAGCAGTTACACAGCATAAGCCATATGTTGACGCAGGTAATTTGGTCTCTGGATATTTCCTGTAATAATGAAATTACAGGTTTATCCCAAAAATCTGGGGGATGGAGAAAAGAGAAAGGAAGCCTCCCAATATTCTTTTAAAGGCTCCTGCTATACTTCTGATTTTTCCTTGGATATATGCAATTTCTTCTTTCTTTTATTTGTCATCTTTTAACATTGCAATCTGAAGTGTCATCCGTTTTTGGCTTCTAACTCACCAGAATATTTGAGGTTACACAGATATTGTTCCTGCTGTTCTCAGGTTACAGTGATTCTGGGAAATGCTGCATTTAGACCCACTTAGTCCTGTCTCTCTTTTCTGTTAACCTGCCAACTTGCTATGGATTGTTGGTGATTAAAGAGGTAACAAACACTTTTCCCACACAAAATGCTTTCACCCTATCTTTTTCAGACTCTTAATTCATAGAGTAACAAGCAAATGTTACTCAGACTCTGATGGTTCCCTGATATTTTTAGTGATGACAACTACTTATTTAATTGTAAATAATTGAGGAGTAAGTTTAATTGGTTGTTTTGATCATTATTATTTTGTTCACCCTGTTTCCTTACCTATTAGAAATTCCTTAACTCAAATTACACCTCTGGTAGAAAATCTTTCCTTCCTCTTACTCCTAAGTTGTTTGACCCTTCTCCTTTCATATTCTATATGTAATATTAATGTAACATATATGTTTATGTGTATATATGTATATATCTTTATGAAAAAATTTAATTATTTATTTGCTTATTTTCTTTTGGGTTTTTTGTATCTCCAGAACTTGCCAAAAAAAGCATAGTATAGTAAGCATACACTATCTCTCCTTTTATTTCATTCCTGACTTCCCTGAATTCTTCACCTCCCCCCCCTTTTTCCCTTCCATTGATTTTTAGTTCCTTTTTTAAAGTTTTACTTCTCCACTAGAATAAGAGTTCCTTGCAAGCAAAGACTATTTTTCTTTTTTGCTATTATTTGCATTTCTAATGCACAGCATCATGACTGGCAACTAAAAAGCACTGAATAAATTATCTATCTATCTGTGTATCTGTTTTGTTGTTGTTTGTCATTCTTTGTCAAAGATGATCAATGATATTATGGGGTTATGAATTGGATGCTAAGTGAAGCAGAGTAACAGAAAGTTATCAGTATCTCTCTTTCAGAGTCACTGAAGTCTAAGTGACAAGATAAGACAACTGGAAATCGCTTAGAATGAAGTGGTTGTCATCTTTAGTGTCCAATCAGGCTCCAAAGTGCTTCACAATGCCTGTTTCAGATGCATTCATGACTGCTGGAACAAATTGTTGAGGGAAACACCCTTTTAGTTTCCCAGTGATTTTGAGGTCACAAGGTTTATCCCATTTGCTGAAATGGTTTTATTAGATTATGGCCACTAGGCAAGCTAGAGCTTCTATGAGCTGTAGTTGAGAATTGGGTGACAGTAGACTTACATAACAATTGGGAGACATCAAAGTGGATGAGTAGCCCTGGAAAAAAGTTCAGCAAACCATCACGTCTGTGGTGCTGTTCTTCCCTTAACACCCAATAAACCTTTTCTAAGCACTTAAGAAAAGTTTGTCGATTGAATATACTGCTTGTATAATGTTCTCATTGATGTAGAACCTCTTTCCAATGGCATAGAAGAAAACCCTCCAAGTCTGTTGATAGATACCATGTTAGTTCACCAATATTCTGGAACCCCATTTCTAGATTTCTTAAGAATCTGTCAACAATCTTAATGAAGCATCTTATTCTTTCTCCCAAATTATCCCTTGCTTCATGAAAGGTTTATCTCTGTATTAATCAAGGAGGTCCCCCAAGTTAACTTTTATACTGTTTCTTCGACCCAATTCTTGGCTACAAAAGATATTGCACACTATTCACACTCACCTTTGTCACTAATCTTCAGGTGCCTTGATAGTTTTTGACTCTTAGTCTTTGTCAGATAGTACCACTGATTTACTTTCCTACCCTACCCCTTCCAGAAATTTGGGCCCACTAAAAACTCCAAAAATGGGAAGAACTACTCAACTAGGCCAATTATATAAATAGGTGGTCCATGCTAGAAATGATAGAATTTTGAGAGCACTTATGGGTCAGTTCTTCTCAAAGTTTATGAACAGAAGTAGATATTGAAGCTCACCATCCCCTTTTTATTTATCTATCTATCAATCTACCTACCTATGTATCTATCTATTTATCTATCTATCATCTACTCTCAAAAAATTTACTTATACACCTGTGGAATACTTAGTGAATGTTTGAAAAGGCAAGAGAAAT